>NC_000081.6:92522450-92709950 GCF_000001635.26 Mus musculus
AAAAATGATTTAAAGTATGTGTGTTTTGGTTTGGTTTTGTTTGTTATTTAAGAGCATGTTTGAAAAATATGCTTGGCATAAAATACTCCAATGATTCATTCTATAAACAACTACAAAATCTCAGTGTGGACTCTTGATGGTGAAGCCACACTGCCTGTGTTTAGGAGGTCCAAGGTCTGTGAAACAGAGCTGTGCACACCAGGGCAAACGCTCAGTAGAAAACCATGCCATCTCCAAGCAGGTTCAGGGAGAGGACAGATAAGCATCACTCGTCATTCTGGTGACAGCGTCGGGTCAGTAAGTCAGCAAGTGGTCCCCACACTGACCACACTGGGTCCTCCTGCCGGTCTGTTACCGAGTAGTTGTTGGTGTGAATATGACTTTGCACATCTCTATGGTCTTCTGCCTTCTGTCACCATCGAGGGAATACATGGAGGTTTGATTGCTCTCTGTTGGGGGCTTACAGTTTCACTCAAGCAAACCTTGTTGGTATGGAACACCCTATACACTGCCAGTCTGATATTTGACCAGTTTTTTTCTAGGACTGCTCTGGTGCACTTTAGAGAACCTCCAAGACTGTTTGATGCTGTCTAATGATGACGGTCCAGTGTGCTCTCTGAATGTTTTGCTGAGTGGTAGAACTTGAGTTTTGATAACATTACCCTATCCACTTTCCAAGAATTCCACCGGCAGGGCCTGAACACTCGAGACTTGACAGATTATCCTGTGATATGTTACAATTAGCTATGACTCCATATTGTTCCATGTTCCATTTATTCAGCTGGTGGGAGCATGGAACTCCCTGAAGGTACATTCCTTGTGAGCTTTCCTGGTATCTTTTCAAAACATAGAATTAGGTTTTTGAACATCACTAACAGCTTTCTGAATTGCCGACTCCCTTGCCTTATTGGAGCTGGAATTTTATGAAAGTCTCTACTGAATAAGTTAGCTTGGCTTAGACGCTCATATGTACTCACGGTAGTGTCTGGGTGATGGATTGCCTTGTCACCGTCTAGCCAGCAAACCAAATGGACCTGTGGGAAGGGATAGCATATGAGTGTGACACGGGGAATCACAGGTGTCAGATTATACAGTGAACAAGAGAGAGGAGAAAATTTCCATTAGGAAATGCAGGCGCCTTCTAAACAGGCACTAGGTTACACTTCTAGAGAAATAGCACTGGAAATAAGAAGGTAGGTCCTGGATTTTAGGAAGTCGTTAAAAATATTTTTGTTTTTAACTACACACAGTGAGGTTTCCTCAGCTCTGAGGGGGAATTACATAAGTTGTCCAAAACCAGTTTGTATAGACCCAAAAATGCTGGGCTTGTTAACCTAATCTGAATTTCATAGAATAATGACTTATAACAGGAAGGAAGTAAGAAGGATGAAAGGAAGGAAGGAAGGAAGGAAGGAAAGGAGGGAGGGAGGGAGGAAAAAAGAAAGGAAGAAGGAAGGAAGGAAGGAAAGAAGGAAAGGAGGAAAGAAGGAAAGAAAGAAGGAAGGAAAGAAGGAAGGAAAGGGATTCGAGGGGAGGGAGGGAAGGGAGAAGAGGGAGAGGAGGGAGGGAGGAGGCAGGGTAGAAAGAAGGGAAAGGGAGAGAGAAAGGGAGGAAGGAAGGAAAGAAGGACAAGAGAAGACAAAAGAAGTAGAAGAGAAAAGAAATTTGGTGGAGCTTTTCTTTTTGTTTGTTTCTGATTTTGGATTTTGTTTTTGAGACAGGATTTGACCCTGTAGGCCAGGCTGGCCTGGAACTCACTCTGTAGTTCAGTCTGGCCTAGTGTACAGTCTTCCCACTGGAGCCTCCTGAGGACTTAGGTTGCAAGCATGTACTACCACACCCAGCTGAGTTTTACACAGACTTTCCTGGAAGACTTAAATTTGTGGTGGCTTTTCTGTTCTCTCTGCAGAGCTAGACAGTCTGAGCAATGATGAAGTAAACCTCACATGGCCAAGGGAAGAGTAGCCAGTGCTCAATTGAACAAACTCGTGCTTGCTTATTATTAAAGACAATGTTGCCAAAAAATTAAAAAATTTTTTTAAAAAGCCTTGAATTTCACAGATAAGTCATGTCTAGTATTGTCCACATCAGTGGTTACCTCAACTTCTGGGTGTTTCAAAATTTATATTTTCCACTTAAGTAGGTATTTCCAAGATAGTCTACATGATTGTAAAAGCCCCCATGGTTCAAATTCAACTTAGGGAAAGTGGGTTCTTAGTTTCAGGAGTCTCTCCTGTATCATTAGGAAATAAATTGTATCGTTGCCTTTTGAATCTTCAAATCTGTCAAAGAGAAGTGCGCCTTGTCAAGGGCAGCCAGTGAAATCAGAAGGAACTCCAAATTTTAAATCTCATTAGCATCTTCCCCCATTCCCCTTTTTAAGCTCAGACCCCTCTCTCTCTCTCCAGGCAGGGGTCTGAATAAACAAACATGCCTGTCACCGTGGGACAGCACTCACATTTTTCAGATAAGGACTCTGCTCAGTGTGGGGTCAAATTAGACTGGTAGCACAGCTGATGAGAGCAAACAAGGTTCTGGAAGATCCAGTCACTCTTGTAAAAGCTGATTATAATTGATGAACGACCAGCTTGCTAGGCCCTGACAGGCTGGCTGCCTGGCCTTTGCTCTCTGCCAGTTCAAGCCTTACAAGTGTGAAATAGCCAATTACTGGGATACCTATTGAAAGTAATAGGCCAATGAGCAAATTGCTACTATGGGATGGCATCACGGTGTAGATGGAAGGGGGCCAAGATAAAGTCCTTCCCTGAGCAGCTGCTCCCACCACAGATTGCTAATACTATTGGATGGCCAATGGATGGGAGTGAGGTCCTTTCCCATTCAAACTGCCAGTGTCCTGCCTTGTATTGACTTAAAGTTTATGATGCATGCTACCATCTTGTTACCCGGGTCCTAATTTGCAGAAATAAATCCTCCTTTTAAAAGGTAGTTAAATAGGTAATAAGGAGAGTCATGGCCATAGATTTTGTGCAAAAGCATTAAATACAATTTTTTTTTTTTTTGCAGGGAATGAAAAGGCATACAGTGTGCAGGGTGTTAATATTTGCCAGCCATTTGCTATTGACAGAACAATTTATCTTGATAAAGGACAGTGAAGAATTCCAATCTCTCCACTGCCATCACATTATCAGCAGTAATATATGGCCGCATCTAAATATAAGGGGTGAGAACTGATACGGCTGAGGAGCTCTGGCTAATTTGCCCGTAAATATATCATGTCCCGGACAATGAGCACGTGGCACATTTACCGTGCCATTGCATAGCCTATTTTTTGGCGTGAAATTTAAAGTTTTACCATGTTTAATGGAATATGCGATAATGTTTCCTTTTGGAAGTAACACGCCTATTTAGTAAGAATTTAGCAACGGTTTAGGGACAATTGGCTTATTGCAGAGAAGGAAAGGATTGACAAAGGTAGATTCTAAACCTGTAAAAGAAGCGCAGCCTCTCAGAGTTTACCACCATATCCCTGGGTCTGTTGCTATTAGTTTTCACGTTGCAGTTATTTTAATAGTGTGTACCTTTTTTTTTTTTTTTTTTTTTGTAGGATTAGAAGTCTGAGGAATACTTAAATGTTCCTTTGGAAATGGATCTAACATAACTCTGAATTATCCGAAAGGCCCTGGGAAGGACAACACTGCAGAAGAGTCAAATAAGTTGGCAGGGAGCTTGCTTGAGTGGTACAAAATAGGCAAACCCAGGGAGAGATTTGAGCCCATTTCTCTCCAGGGTTGATGCCATACAGGCTTAGCTCATTGAGGTCATGGGAGGCAGAAGTATAGACACCATAGTCACTGGGCACATATTGTCTCTGCCAAAACCCCAAGATCCTGCACTTGTGTAAGTCTCAAAGTAAGAAACAAATCAAATCCTCCATGGCTTAAGATCTGCATCTTGAGTTTGCTGGTAATATTGTGTTTGCTAGGAAACTCTTCAATGGCTCATCACTTTCTAACTGTCTTTCTTCAACCCCCTTCCCAAGAGAAACACAAGAGCTTAAAAAGAATGGTGAGAAATTGCTTAGGAGTGATTTGTATATTCCTTTTTGGATGTGAGCTGTGGAAAACTAAAGTAGCCTGCTATTTGAAGTATACATTATTTCTATCATAAACAATATTTAAGTTGGCCTAGAAAATGTATTAAAGAGAATCATAGTATTTCTAAGCTAATTGTCGAAAAGAAATAGAAACAAGCAAATGAATTCTACAGTCATGCCCAAGAAACAGCAGAGGTCCTAGTCTTGCACCAGTGAGATAGACAAATATTCTCACGTAAGCCAAAATTACTTCAGTTACAGTCCACTATAATCAGGGTACTTGGTTTTCCTCTCTTGATCTCTTCTTGTGGAGAAACAAAGAAAGCATGGATGGAGAGTTAGTTCAGTCTCACCTTTTATATCAGGATCTTAACTGTCACCATTTGCTTGCTTTTACTTTCTGGGCCACAAGGTGTCACTGTTGAACACAGGACCTGCACAGTTTGTTGTTGAATGTTTGTGTCCTCAAGGGTGCAGATCCCGGAGCAGTACAGGAGGGCTTCTCCACATTCCACACTCCACAAAGCCTCTGCTCTGGGTGCCAACCGTTAGGTTTCAGACTCACAACACATCATAGAGGCAAAAGGCTTCTCTTCACGGAGCTATGTGAGGATGCACACATTCACACATGCACACTAGCATTTGTGCATATACAAGGCTTAGATCTGAGGTCATCAGCTGTTGCCAGTTTTTAAATAACTATTACTGCAAGATTCCCCCTAAAGATGGGGCACAGAGCTTCTGGCTGGCCTTCTTCCCCCTTTCTGGTCCTGCCATAAGTCACCCTTTGGGGGCTTAGTATCTCATTTGAAGATAACACTCAATCCATCCGGAATATCTAATGATACTATCAGTTTAAAATGATGCTTCGTTCTTTTTTAGAATTATTATTATTATTATTATTATTATTATTATTATTATTACATCTCCTTAATATTTTCTTCTTTGTTGTTTATCTCTTCCATATAAGTATTCTTGTATAAACTGCCTTCCTTGGTGACTAGCTATATTGGTGGGGCAAGGATCTACTTTGGACAAGCAAACAAAGCTTGGGCTTCTGCTGCTTGCTGGTGCCCCTGGGACAACGGCATCCTACTGTTTTACATTTAAATAACGGAAAGAAGTACATACAAGATTGAACCAGTCCCTAAGGTGAATTGCAATTCTCAGTTTGTAAGGAAAATCATCAAACCCTTGTAAGTTTCTGTTTCTCTTGCTAAATGTATTAATGATTTTTTTTTTTTTGCTATGAAACCATTTTTTCCTTAAGGATAATTTTTATAGTAAAAACTTCCAATTTTAATTTGTTACGAAGGAAATTTTGTAATCTAATCACTATATTTATTATACTTCTTAAAAGAAATTTCTGAGTGAGGTAAAACAGTGTCCCTAAGTGTTATCAACAGAACCTCATTGTATTATTAAACAATAATGGGCAGTGGTATTTTCTCAGAATTTTAGATGAAGAATCCATGTTCACAAAATTGATATTTACATGTCCAAAGTTATCAGGGGGGAAAGAGCCTGTACACACAGAAAGCAGAATATAAACATGCGTTAGTGTATTTTATTTTATGTGCAGGGTTTGCTGAAATCATTTTAATAATTGCCATATTCTCCCAGATTTCCCACTCACAGAGTTATGTTGTAAGCCAATAAAAAGGGTTGTCTCTTTTTTTCCAGTTTTCCATTTTAATTGTGTAGGTTGTGGCTTCAATATGAAATATTCCTTAGAAGACTTACGCATCAAAAATTGTATTCTCAATGCAGCCAAGTTCAGACATGACATCTTGAGAGGCCACTGGTACTCTGACTTCATCAATGGGTCATCCACTGATGAGTTCAGAGCTGAAAGGACCTGCGAGCTGAATAGGTCTTCAGAGGTGGGCCTTTAAGGAGAATGTCTTGTCCAAGGCCCCTTTCTCTCTCCCTGCTTCCTGGTTGCTATGCCTTGTGCTACAGAGTTGGGGACATGTTCACCTCCATGATGCCCCTGCCTCAGCACAGGCAGAAATAGCAACAAGGACCCTGGCCTCTGAGACCATGAGCCAAAATTCAGTTTTTTCTCTGTAAGTTACTTTTCTATTCTGTAACCAGGACCAAAAAAAAAAAAAAAAAAAAAAAAAAAAGTGCTTATTTCAATAGTCTCTGGGTCTAGTGACATTTACAAGAAAAAAAAAAGATAACCAGCATGCTTTTTTATTATTAATTTTTAAAAACAAAAGAATAAAAATTTACTGTTTAGCATCTTAGTTCTGTGAGTGGTTTTTGTTATATTGTGACAGAATAGAAAGCTATGTTTTATTTTGAAAAAGTTTTAAGATAAATGAAACTGGATTTTCACATGAAGAACTTTGAATTGCCCTTTGAAATGATTGTACTATTTTTTTAGATTATTCATTTTTAATTAAGATACCAAAGCTTTAAAAATTGAATTCCTACAATAAATGCTTTGTTCATAATTGACAGCTTTCTGTTCATTTCTAGAACTGGATTTAGCATCATGTTATATAAATACCAGACTCCACGCCAATATGTCAGACATACGGATTAGTCACGCTGGTTTTTAACATTCCACTGTAAACTGTGTAAGGCTGTTGAATGTTTTCTTCTTTTCCTGTAGATTCCATTGTTGAGTGATTTACCCACTTAATTTATATTTTCATGTTATCAGGATTATGCCCAGTGTTTGCCACTGCGTAGATCCATCTGGCATTTGTGGAATATGTAGTCTGTCGCTGGCCAGTAGCAGCAGTTCTGATATTTCTCCTTATGTGTATTCAGCCTCGTTTTACTCTAGTTTAATCTGGCCAAATTAGTTGAGCTAATCTTTTCATATATTATTTTTGTTTAATACTTAGATATTTTTGTGTCCTGTTTTGACAGCTCACACACACACACACACACACACACACACACACACATATCAACTTTTATTGGGTTTGCTTTCTCATTTTGCTCAATTCATTAATAGTCTTACTTCCCCTTTTTCTTTTTTCTTGCTCCGGCGATTGCCTACAGAACTATACATTTGTTTTCTTGAACTGCCTCAGGTGCTGCCCACAAGTTCTAGTAGCGGTGTCCTTGCTAGACCAAGCAGATGTTTACAATCTTATTAATACTTCTCCCTCCATCATGAGACTTTTTAGGTGCCTGTACTCTGTTTCCAGACTTAAGGGTTATGCTCTCACCTATCCAAATCCACTTCATCTTTGTCCGAAGATATAGTCTGTGCTGGCTCTTTTCTGTTAAATGATTATTTACAATTCATAGAACACATTTGTATTTCTTCATAAGTTTTAAAAGAGTATTTCGATAACCTCAGGGTGCTCTGTTCTTATCTTTCCTTATATGTAGGTATGTGTGCATATATGTATATATATACATATATATATGTATGTATGTATATGTATATTCATAGTATGCACATTTTCACACACATGCAGATGCTCCCCAGAGACACATATGGTAGATTGTTTGTTAAGGGTATAATTCTGTCTGCAATAATCACCCAGCCTTTGCATCTTTTCTGTTTCCTGGAAGGGTGTGATGAAGTCTTAAAGGATAATTGTAGATTTTCGGACTCTTCCCGTTCCCTTTATGCCTGTGAGGATCTAGGAGAGGCTCAAGCTAAAGCCCACACCATTCCCATTACCTTTTGCACTGCTCATTTTATTTTTAAATAAAACTCCTCTTCTTGAGAATTAACTCCTAATTTCAATCTATTTTGTTCCCACTTGAAATTATTGTAACAAATTGCCTTTTTAAAACTTTGGCATGGTTGACCTACCCGAAGCCACACCATTAAAGAAAACTGATTCTCCTGCTCTCAGAAGCCAATTGTCCTCAGCTTCTAGTTAGGGGTAGGGGCTTGTGAAACCACACACACACACACACACACACACACACACACACACACACACACACGCACGTCATGCTAGAAGTTTGTCTATTTATTCTTGAGCAGTAGTCATAGCCATGTTGAGTTCATGACTCATGTCATGTCCAGAGGACACCATTTTACTTAAAGGAAATTGTTACCTGGACTTCATTATCTATCTTTTTATTTTCTATTCATTATGAACTATTTTCCTTTCCTCTACCTTCTAAATTCTTATCCATTGAGTTTGTCAAAATGTTCTACCCTGATAGGCTCCTACAAATATTGAGCACAACCTTCCCATTTATGGTGATTGTTTTAAAAAAATATTAACATGCATTCTTGATCTGCCTTTCTCTCATTGGACCTTAGAATGCCTTCGTTCTCACGGATCATTTTCTCATTAAATATTTTCTCCTTGTTTTAGATTGCTCCTTTATTTAAAATGATCTTAAATTGACTATGATTAGTGTTCTTATAGCCAATGGTTATTGAAATGTTGTATCATATGGAATTAATGTTGCACTTCATAATTATTCTTTTTTATGAGCATACAAACTATTAGGTTTCATTGTAGCATTTTTGTTGTTTGTTTGTTTGTTTTCTCTCCCTTATCACATTTATCTCCCAGACACACCCCCACAGGCCTTACAGACATGCTCTTACCTTCCCTTCTGCTTCTATGTCACATGTGTCTCTTTATGCTCTTCCACAATAATTGATGCCAGAAAACATTTTTAAAAAAAAAAATGAAAACATACAAGTATGCATCCATAACAACCAGCCAACCCATCAACAACTTCTCCCAAAAAAATAAAACAAAGCACATCTCCCCCCCTCCCCCCCCCCCCCGTCCCCTAGCCACCACCCATCCACCACAACCCCCAGAAGAAGGGAATGAGAGAAGAATAAGTGTCCTGTGTGAGTTCGTACTCAGTGCTTGGCTTTAAGTAGCGGAGGCGTGGGTTCCCAGCACTAACTAGGCACAGAATCCAGTGTGGACAGACTCGATGCTGAGAGGGGCTGAGGCGAAGGTCATAGCTCAGCTCCTGTTATTGGAGGGGAGGCTGCCGCCTTGTGTACAAGGTCACCAATCCTGCTGATTTCTCCATCTATGCAAGTGTCTTTCTTTCTGGAATGAGTTTTCCTCACAATGAATGATTAACCACCCTTACTTCTTTCAGCAGAAACCAAGAAAAACTACTAACTCCTTAGGTTTTAGTGTCTCAAAACGTACTCTTTCTCACACTTTTACAATGAAAAGAAAAATCTACTTCTAGAAAAATCTTGTGGACTTTTATTAGATCTTTTCTGTAACCACATCTTTTTCTTTCAGTGCATCCTGCTCTTAGTCACTCTGTGTTGCTTGAATTGCCTCATCCTGTTTTGTATTTACTTTGTTTTGAGACAAGTTCTCACTGTGTAGCCCAGGCTAGCCTTACATGTTGTATGTATCCCATATAGGCTTCCTTGCTCCATCCTCCTGCCCCTGCCACCCCCCACTATTAAGATTACAGGTGTACAGGTGTAGCCCTTGACACCAGCTCACTTTACTTGTTTCTCATCTACTTTAAAAAATATTTTTAGTGGTTCTGTTCTTTTTTTTTTTTTTTTTTTTTTTGGTTTTTTGAGACAGGGTTTTTCTGTGTAGCCCTAGCTGTCCTGGAACTCACTTTGTAGACCAGGCTGGCCTCGAACTCAGAAATCCACCTGCCTCTGCCTCCCGAGTGCTGGGATTAAAGGCGTGTTCTGTTCATTTTTATTACTCTATCTGAAATATGTTTGTTGATTGTTCATGTTGCCCCTCTGTTAATTTTAATTTATGTTAAATAATTTACTTCTCTGATTAGTCTAATCAAATTCTCTATTATACGTAGTAACTGATTGAAATTAATTTTGTTATGAGATAGGTTTTGTTTCTTTAAGGATCTCATAGAAGTCTGGAGTGAAGCCATCTGTAATTGGGCATTTTCAGTCAAAAGATTTTTTTAGTACTGTTTCAATATCATAACCTGTTACAAAGCCGGTAGTACTCCCAAGTAGTGAGACAAAAAAAAAAGGAAAGAGAAACAAAAAAAGAAAAAAAAAAGATTAAGAAAAGGAAAGGAAAAAGAAAAGAGAAGGAAAAAGAAGAAGAAAAGGAAACTACAGACCATTCTCCCTCTTCTACATAAACACAAAAATTCTCAACAAAATGCATGCAAACTAAATACAGGAGCACATCCAAAAGATTGTTCGCCGTGATCAATTTTTCTTTGTTGCAAAGCTATAGGCTTATAAATGACAGTCCTAGGTGTGGAATATCCTGCTATGTGCTGCTTCCCAGGGGTTCCAAGGAGCTCCCAGAATAATACAAGCTACTGCTGCTGTTCTTGGTTGCTTTCCAGAACTAGACAATAAAAGCCCTACTCCCAAATACACTACACTCTTCAGATGTAGCACCTAGAGAAATCAAGCTGAAACTGAGCTGGAAGCTGCTGCTTGGTAGTTTCCATAGTACTGGGAGGAAGATCCTGGCTGCTGGGTGAGAAAAGGCAGTGAGGATCTTACGCAGCTATAGCCTCTGCATCCGACGGTACTGACCTGCTAAACAAGATATACCCATTGGGGTAATAACAGTATGAGTGTTCGTGGGGTAGCCAATTGCTCTGATTGGGTTGAGGCCCACTCCATACAAGAGAATATATACCTATTGCTGTAAACCTCGGCAAAAGCTTGTGTCTAGGAAGGTGACAAGGCCTACGGTAGGACTAATGACTCATGGACACTCATCAAGCATAGTGGAAAGCAGAGTGGAAAGACTAAGAGCGGGGTGATGGGGAAGAGCGTTATGAAACCCTGCCTTCCGCGACGGTGAACGTGCAGCAGCTGCCATCGGCTGCACAGGACCTCAACAGTGCTTTATGTCATCTTGGTTATTTGCACCATCTTTAAAATCACCCTCAAGTTTGTTGGTGTCCACTTTGACTTTTCTGAACTTGTTTATAATTGTTCCTTTGAATTCATTGCAGTTTGTCTAAGTCAATCTTACTGGGACCACCACTATGTGGTTGGTGATTTGGGGAGCAGAAGTGTTCCTTGTGTTTTCACAATAGGAGCTGAGCATCTGGAAGTAGATCGTTGGTTGTGTTTCTCCATGTGTGTGTCTGAACCATCTGTATTGAGTGTGCATTTGTAACTCTGCCTTCTGCTACTCCAGCTTGGCTACTTTGGTGTCAGTGAGCATTATGAGTCCAATCAGTATTGATTTGTCTGTAGGATAATTGAGGCGATCCCTACAAGGAAAGATATGGCCTCTGATATCATCAGTGGGTTCTCTGTGAGTTAACAGGTTGGAAGTGGGGTCCTTGGATTAGAAGAAGCATGGTCTCTGAACTGGTAGATGCGCTGTAGATTTTCCAGATAATAGGGGTGTCAGGATGTGGGAAGCGGTTTCCGCTGTGCCTGCGTGGCCTAACTGGTAAACAAGCAATATGCGCATGTGCAAGAGTGTGTTCATGCCAAGTCACAGCCCATCCCGGGGCGTGACAATGGGATCATGAGCAAGCAGCCAATCAGGTGTGGACACGCCACACTGAGGTGTATATAAGCAGCGCCTTTTTGGGGTACGGGGTCTTCCTTTTCATGCTGAAGCTAGCGTAATAAAGCATTGCTGCAGAAGGATCCGGTTGTTTGCGCGTGTGTTCTTGCTGGCGAGACGACGCGCGGGACATCAGAAGACGGAAGGCATGTGGCCTCTCACCTAAGAAGCACTGACTAGTTGCGGTTTTAATGCTTGTTTATCTGTTGTGCCAAATGTCAGAACCCTGGCTGGTGGGATGTGAGTTCTCACCCGGTGTAGGGAGCCGTGGCTCACATAAGATAAAAGATGAACTCACTCAGTGCCTCACCAAAGCTCAGGAGTGTTCAGATCACCCAAACTGGGTCTGAAGACACCTACGCCAGGTTATTTTCTCTAAACCAGAAGTCTTAAGAACATTGCTTCTATTTGATTTCTCTTCAAAGAAAGATGTAGTCCCTATGTAGGACTGAAAGAAAAGAGAGACACTGAACCTGATCCAAGCTGGGTACGGAAATTAAATTGACAGAAATTAACACGTGACTTAGGACAGGAATTGTGGAAACATGATGATTGTGCATTTATCTATCTATCTATCCATTATTAATGCACTTACACAGTAAATGGATGCCAGCACAGAGTTTACTAACAGTGAAAGTGGAAGTCCAGAAAAGAAAATCATCAAGCAAAGTAAACATAGGTAATGAAAAAGGGACGTCACCAGACCAGCTGATAAAAGGTAGAAATGATAGAAATACCAACACGGCCTGGTGAGAAGGGATGGTAACTTAACACAAGGATGATTAGAACATGTGAAACGTATCGGAGGTAGTAGATGACAGAAAGTAGAAGGATGAGAGGGAATGGACCATATGAAGAGTCTGGTTATAACAGAGTGATAAAGACCATTTAATGTATCATTGAATTCAATTCACGATACTTTGTTTAACGGGATTGTTACTATCATCACCAGTGCTAACAATCTGTAATTTTTTTAAACTGACATATCCGCTTCATAAAAGGAGTTTAGAAGTACCCTTCCTTTAGGAGATTAATATTAAGTGTGTGTGCATGCATGTGAGTGTGAATGTCCATGTGTGTTCATATATGTGTCCATGTCTGTGTGCATGCGTGTGTGTGTGTGTGTGTGTGTGTGTGTGCACACACACCTACATGTTTCAGACAAGGTCTTCCTCTATAGACTGTGGCTTCTTATAGAGGCCTGACTGGCTGACTAGTCTGGATCTTACTAGAAGAGGCTGGTTTTGAATTTAGGATGCTTCTGAGTGCTGGTATTAGAGAGGCATGTGTCACCACGTTCTGACATGTGTTTTAAAATGTTTGGTAGAATAGTCAATGAGACTCTCTTGACTGGATTTATAACCTTACTCATTTTGTACTGACTTGAAACCTTGTTCATTTTTTATCTGCTCAGATTTTCCCATGATTGAATTCTTTTTTAAAAAAGATTTGTTTACTTTATGTATATGACTACACTGTAGCTGTACTGATGGTTGTGAGCTATCATGTGGTTGCTGGGAATTTGAATTCAGGACTTCTGCTTGCTCCGGTCAGCCCCGCTCTCTCTGGACTGAAGATTTATTATTTTAACTAAGTACACTGTAGCTGTCTTCAGAAGAGAGCGTCAGATCTCATTACGGATGAGTTGTGAGCCACCATGTGGTGGCTGGGATTTGAACTCAGGACCTTTGGAAGAGCAGTCAGTGCTCTTAACTGCTGAGCCATCTCTCTAGCCCCCATGATTGAATCTGAATTTATGTACTTCTGAAATTCAGCCATTTCTCTTCCTAGAGCACCAGGGCTGCTTATGTTTGAGGGTTTGCAGTTCTCATTCTTTTGTGTTATTTCCACAGGATTAGATAATCTCTATGTCTACTGTTTCTCTTACAATTTTATATATTTAGATATCTCTCTTTCCTTAATTATGCAGATCAAAGGTATGACCATTTTGCTTATACTTTTTAAAGAAAGTCCTTTAGTCTCACTAACATTATTTATAATTATTTATTTAATAAATCAAATAATGTTTGTTTTTTTTCTTCTTGCTGATAGATTTGGGCTTGGTGTATTTGTTTATTTTCATAGTTTCTAAAACTATGTACTTTATGTATTTAGGCCCTTTGGTTTTTTTTTTTTAATATGGATATTTATAAAATTTTGTGGGGTTTTTCTTGGAAATTCTTTTGCTAAATGCCAAACATTTTGTTTGTTTGTTTTTGTTTTAATTCTATTTTCTGTGAACTTCTGAGTTCCCCCCCCCCTTTTGGATTTTGCTTTCCTTTTCATGAATTGTTTGGGAATGTTTCACTTGTATTTCTTTGAGAATATTGCCCCCTTTCTCATATTTTATTGGTTTCTTCTGTCTTTCCATAGGAGTAGTAAATTACATGATATTATTCAAATCTCCTTGAATGTCTTAGAATTTGTTCTGGGGACCCACAGGATCCAGTCTGGGAAAGTCTCTCAGGTACTTGAGGAGGTGTAAGTGCTGTTGAGCTAGGGTCTTCATTTGTCACCTTCCATTTTGTTTCCAGTCTATCCTAATCTACTTCCCCTGGCTGGACGGTCCTAATATATAACATTTCCTCATGTTCCACTATTGCTGTGTATGTTTTATAAATGTTCTGTTACTAGTTCAGCACTCCAATATTTGATACATGCATTTATAATTACTGTTTTACTTGTAAGATCTCTCTCTCTCTCCCTGAACCCCTTCCCCAGCCCTCCTCTCCTCGAAATCCCACCCTTACAAATCCCTTTCCCCATTACCTTCTTCCCTTCTCCTCAAACAAGAGGAAGCTTTCTTGAATACCACCCTACCCTCAAGACATCCTCTTCCAATAAGGTCCAGTTAGGGGAAGGAGATCCAATAGCAGACAATAGCATCAGAGGCACCTCCACTTCAAATTTTGGGAGACCCACATGAAGACCCAGCTGTACATCTGCTACAAATGTGTAGGAAGCCTCGGTCCAGCTCCTGTAAGCTCTTTGGTTGATGGTTTGGTCTCTGTAAGCCTCGATGGGCCCAGGCTAGTTGACTCTGTTGGTCTTCCTGTGATGTCCTTGATCCCTCTGGCTCACTCATTTCTATCCCCCTCTCTACCACAACACTCCCTGTGTACCACCTGATGTTTGACTATAGGTCTCTGCATCTGTCTCTATATAATGCTGGATGAAGCCTCTCAGGAGACAGTTGTTCTAGGTTCCTGTCTGCAAGCATACTAGAGTATCATTAATAGACTCAGCAATTGGCTCTCTTACATGGGATTTCTTTCAAGTTGGGCCAGTCATTGTTTGGGTGTTCCCCCAATCTCTGCTCTCTCTTTATCCCTGCGCATCCTTCATTTTAAATATATGTGTCCTTAAAGACAAAAATAATAAATGTCTCTACAATCAAATCACTGAATGCTTTTTTAAATCTAGTTTTAGTTTGTACTATTTTATCATATGATTTGGTCTAGTTTACCTTTCATGTAACATTTATCAGTGCGGCTTCTTTGAAATCACATCTTTCAGTTTATCTCTTTTTTGTTTCCCAATATAGTTACATACATCGTTGTAGATATATACTTTGATCTCTCTTTTGTAATCTTTAGGATATTTAATATATTTTTCTTTGTGGTGACCATGTGTTACATATATATTTTTTAAACTGATACCAACAACTTTGATCATGGTGATGGCACTGATTTTCAACTCCACAGAATTTAGAACCACCTGGGAGATGGGCCTCTGAGCATGCCTGTGGAAAATGTCTTAATTATAAAAATTGGTGTAAAAGGACCTGTTTTTAGCTGTGGGTAGGAGCATTCCTTGGATGAGGATCCTGGACTACAGCAAGGGGACTGAGCATCATCCTGTGTTCTTTCCTGTCCATTTTCTGATAGTGGATCTGATGTGACTAGTGGCTTCTAATTCCAACTGCCTTGATTCCCCTGCTGTGATGGACTGACTCTGTGTTGAAATGTGAGCTAAAATAAATCCTTCTCCCTGAGTTACTTTTGCTCCATACATTATAACAGCAGCAGAAAAAAAGCAACTAAGAAAACTGTATAGAAAAACCCCATACCTTTATTATTCTCACATTACATTATTGTAGTTAATGACTGTCTTGTTATTCCCAAATTACTTTATTTATAATAGTTTTATATGTATTTTAGCCTTTATATGACCATTTAAAGCAGTGGTTCTCAACCTGTGGGTAGCAACCCCTTTGGTGATTGTTTATCAGCTATCCCACATGTAAAATATTTTATGGTTGGAGTCACCACAACATGAGGAACTGTATTGAAGGGTTGCAGCACTAAGAAGGCTGAGAACCACTGATTTAATCTGATCTAACTTTCATTTTAGTGATGCCCTTTGTACACTCATACATTTCCCATTGGTATTTATCATTCGATTCAGCCTTTGAGTAGCTGTATCTCACATTTCTTACAAAGAAGGAAAGAATTTCTCTGGTTTTTGTTTTCTTTCTTTTCTTTTCGAAAACCTTTATTTACTTCATTATTGTGATTAGTATTGTTTGTTTGTGTTTCCAAAATGTCTTTTGTAACCCAGACTGACGCTCATCTATAGCTAAGGATGGCTGTGTACTCCTGACCATTCTACCTTCTCCTCCCAAGTCCTGAGAGTGCACCACGCCCAGCTTCTACTTATTGCTCTAGTACTCTTCACTGCCATAGGTTTTTGTTTTGTTTTGTTTTGTTTTGTTTTTCCCTTTCAGTATTTCCTGTGTACCACTTTCTACCATTCTGTTAAATTTGTGCAAAGAAATTATCTAATGATCATGAGTTTCCCTTATAAAAGAAACTGCTTTTACCTCATGCTCTTTCTGTAACTAACTCTTCTTGTCTTCCGTTGTTAGAAATTTAATTATATCTCCACTTAATATAGAACTTTTAATTTCAACCTATCCGGATCATTTGGGCCTCATTATTTTTGGTAGCCTCTTCCAAATTTGAAGAAATTTTCATCCATTTGTTTTTCAAGTGTATTTTCGGCACCTTTCTTCTCCTCACCATAATCAGATACCATTTATCTATTTCTTTAGGATTAGTTAGTTGCTGTACCTTCTCAGCTGCTTTAGGAGTGCTCTGTCTCCAAGACCCTTTGTCATTGTTATAGGCAGCCCTCTGAGACCTTGAGGGAGTGAAAGTCCCATGCTGCCTCTGAAGATTTGTTTAGCAGTGAAGTACTTCACCCAGTCCTAGGTGTCACAGGGCCTTGTGTCCACATACAGTGAGGCTTGATCACTGCCTCTGTACTAAGATCATGACGGTCCACTGTCTGGATTCCTCAATTGGGTAGATTCACTGTGATGCCTAGACTGTAAATTCAGGCACGTTTACTGATGGGGTTCCTTTGCCCAGCAGCAGGAAAAGATAGGCTTCACCTTTGGTAGGCACACAGTGTGAGCTTTGTGGTATCTGAGTCCTCTCGTGGACTCACAGTCCAGTGGAAGTACAGCTATGGTTGAGCCCAGTTCTAAGATACAGGATAACATGGAATGAAGGCAGCAAGGTCCTGATGAGGCTGCTCACATCACACCTGCAAATGAGGAGCAGAGAGTGGTGAGCGCTTATAAAGTCCAGGATCCTGTTCAGGAAATGCTCCAGCCACAGCTAAGATGGATCCCCCCTCATCAATTAACTTAATCAAAATTATTCCCTGTAGAAGCAGCAGAAGCTTAAATAGCTGCTCACAGATGCCTGGGGTCCTGTCTCCTCCCAATTCTAGTTTTTTGTCAAGCTACAAAGCTGTGATAGATGTAAGAGTTGTTGGCTAGCTTCTCCATTCTGTGCATGCCTACTGGCTATAGGGAAGGTATTGGAATTCATCATATAAAGAATTTGAAATGTAGAAGCTAGGATTTCATTGAGGATTTGTGAAGGTAAGGATCCTTTTTTTCACTTATAAGTAAGTGCTCATTAAAGGATATCACATTTCCTGGCTACAATCTCGGATTTTAAGTTTCTCCTTGCTTCGTGGGTTTCACCCTTGCACAGCAGAAGTCACTGGGACTCTGAGAGACAAAAGTCGCTCTGCAAAATTCCATATGTAAATAAAATCAGCAGTCTCTCCCCTCTTCAAAGGTAGACTTTCCTCCGTCACTGCTCAGTAGCTTAGTGAGAGGTTGGGTCAAAAGATGGAGGGACTTAGTTATTAATGTGATTATCTTTTTTTTTTTTCATGAAGGTAAGGTTTTCCTACAGTTATTCTTTTTTTTAAAAAAAAAGGTTTATTTATTTATTTTATGTGTTTGAGTACACTGTAGCTGTACAGATAGTTGTGAGCCTTCATCTGGTTGTTGGGAATTGAATTTAGGGCCTCTGCTCACTCCAGTCAACCCTGCTTGCTCTGGCCCAAAGATTTATTTTTTATTATAAATAAGTACACTGTAGCTATCTTCAGAAGTGCCAGAAGAGGGTGTCAGATCTCATTACAGGTGGTTGTGAGCCACCCTGTGGTTGCTGGGATTTGAACTCAGGGGCTTTGGAAGAGCAGTCAGTGCTCTTACTCACTGAGCCATCTCAGCAGCCCCAGTTATTCTTTTAATTGATATCATTATAGGTGTATTCCATGAGAGCACATTAACAAAAGGCTAGCACTGAAAGCAGGCAACTTGCTTACTGTTATCTGCTAATGTGCATTTATATGGACACAAAGGGCAGCTCATCCAATTTCTCCATTGTCTTTTTGCAAAGAATAAAACATTCTCAACCTCTCTGTGCATTTCTCTTCCCAGACAGGGCAAGGTAGCAAAGGACTAGAATGCACTTTCAAAACTGCAGTGTAAACTACTTTCCATTTTAGTGAATACACTGGACCTAAACTATGACTACTCTGCTAGAATTTCACCAAAGGTCTCAACATATGTGATGGCATTTGAGCTAGCACCATCTGTGCCTTTTACTCTTTGAGGCAACAAATGAAGACTTTGGGTGTGGTTGGAAATTTGAAGTGTGTTTCTTTGGTTTTGTTTTGTTTTTCCCTTTTACAGTATCTACAGTATGTTGATACTGTAGAAATTTGCCCTCTTCTTCCAGAAACAAAAAACAAAACAACAACAACAAAAAAAAAAAACTGAAAACAAATAAAAAAACAAGCAAAAAAAAAAAATCCCCCAAACCAAAAAAAAAAAAAAAAAAAAAGATTTATTTATCTTATATGTAGGTGTGTTTGCCTGCATATAAATATATACATTGTATGCATGCCTGGTACCACTGGAAACCAGAAGGTTTCAGATCCCCTGGAACTGAATATATGCATGTTTGTAAGCCACTGTGTGAGCACTGAGAAGCTAAATCCAGGCCCTCAGGAAGAGCTGCAAGCGCCCTTACCTAATGGGCAGTATCTCCATTGCCTCTTTCTTTATAATGTTTCAAGATTTATTTTTATTTTATATGTGTGAGTATATTGCCTGCAAGTTTATCGTGTGTCTTCAGTGCCTCCAGAAGCCAGAGATGTCATTGATTCATTCAGAACTATAGTTACAGCCAGGTCAGGAACCGCAACTTGGGTGCTCAGAACCCAGCCCAGGTCCTGTACCAGAGCAGAGAATGCTTTCAGCCACAGAGTCATCTTTTCATCTGTCTCCTTTCCTATTTTATGAGGAACGTATCTTGAGATCAGAGGTGAGTCCAGAGGGCAGAAATGTGAGTTTCCACGTCCCCGTGTCTCTGCCAAATGAATTGCCCAGTGTATGGAATAGAGGTTTGTTGATGCTCCAGGCAAGGCAATCAGTGGTTTATTAAACAGAGAGATACAGAGGGATATGGAGACATGGCAAGAAGTAAGAGAATGGAGGGACGATCTATAGTGACCATTTACAGATTATTAACATAGACCCACCTCTCCCAACTTCCCATAAGGGAGGCTTTACTGAGCATGCTCCTTTGGTTGAATGGAGCTTCAGTTAGAGACTGACAACTCTCATTTCCCCTGTTATCAGTTTCTTGGTAAGAAAGTAACAGGTCGTACAATACAAGGCAAAGAGGGCAGATGCCACTCAAACCGCCCTACTCATTCTTTTCCCTGTTTAATCACCAGTTGATCCTGGGCTGTACTGTCAATTTTAGTCAGGGAAAAACAGAATTAGTAATCGCAGAAGTCTTGGGATACCTCAAGATGCTTCGCTACCTAGTCTAGAGAACCTATGCAAACAACACAACTAGTAGGAAACAAAACAAAAACTTAACAAAATATTTCTTCAGTGTGACCACATTGGAAAAAAGTGGAGGGGGGGGGAGTCCAATGACTTCCTCAAATCTATCTTCTGGGTTCTTAAGTGAAACTGAAGTTTAAACAGAGGCCTAGGAAGATGTATATTTAAGTAATGCTGATTAAGACATGGCAGTCCTGTCCTCTGCTCCACCACCATTGTCTGAGCTCCAGCCTTTCCAGCAAGGGTCTAACAAGTTATTCATAGTGTGTGAAATCTCTTACTGGGCAGCAAGAGCCCCAACTGGCTGGTAACAAGTCCCTTCCTTAGTCAGCGTTTCTATTCCTGCACAAACCTCATGACCAAGAAGCAAGTTGGGAAGGAAAGGGTTTATTCAGCTTACACTTCCACACTGATGTTCATCACCAAAGGAAGTCAGGACTGGAACTCTAGCAGGTCAAGAAGCAGGAGCTGATGCAGAGGTCAAGAAGCATGGAGGGATGTTTCTTACTGGCTTGCTCAGCTTGCTTTCTTATAGAACCCAAGACTACCCCAAGGGATGGCCCCATCCACAATGGCCCTCCCCCTTGATCACTAATTGAGAAAATGCCTTACAACTGGATCTCATGAAGGCATTTCCTCAAGGGAGGCTCCTTTCTCTGTGATAACTCCAGCTTGTGTCAAGTTGACACAAAGCCAGTAAGTACATCAAGCTTTCCCCTTTTCCTTCTCCTAGCACGAGCTTATTGGGGGTGGAGGGGATGTTAATTTCAAACATCTCAGGGTGGCTCTCTACTCTTACTCCATAACATAGGTTCTGTGAACAGAATGTAGGTCCCCAGGCTTGTGCAGCCTGAGCCTTTGCCAACTGAACCATCCCCCTGCTTCCACTTACAACCTGTTTTAAAATGAAAAAGAAAAAAAAATCTATTCTACTAGAGATCACTAAGCCATGAACAAAATATCTAAGTCCGTAATAAATTATAGCAGGAAAGGAAATGTGCTTTGGAGAGACCAAGTCAAAGCAAGCAGGCACACAGGTGGTGGTGGCACAGCAGGGAAGAAGGTGGGAGAGCCAGGCAGGCAGGCAGAGGCAGGCCTGGGGGAGGGGCATTTCAGCGGGAGAGAACACACAGGGCAAGGGGAAGAGGCCAGCATTGGCACTTTAAGGCCACTGCTCTAGAACTGAGTGAACAAAGAGATTGGAAAGGGAAGGGAGGTCAGAGAAGTCACAGGAGATAAACTGTGAAAGGTTCTGTGGGTCGTCCTGGAGGCATTGGCTTTTACTCTAATTGAAAAAGAAAGCCATTGAGGGTTTTGAAGAACCTGTTGTGTTAAAAGACACCTTTTATCTCCTTGATTGCTCTTTTGAGACTCACTGTAGGGAAACAAAAGCCCAAGTGGGGAAAACACTTAAGAGAAGATTTCAGTCCTGTAGGTGAGAAATTACCAAGTGGTAGAGTGTGTGAAGCTGGGAGACTGAGTTCAGCTCTTGAATGTCCTTGGGAGACACAGCCACTTCCTATCTGATCCCAGGTTGTGCCTAAGAAAGGAAAGTGACTGACATCTATAGAAAGCTTCAGAATGGAGAACCTGAAAGGGTCACATTTCATTTCCCCACTTTATGTACCTTAATGGATTAGCCTTCTCTTAAAACGCTTTTCTGTTTCTGGCGCTACTATATGATTTTTAAGAGCAAGGAAAGTTACTATTTATTCATATGTACCCAGTATGTTATTTGTGTATAGTAATTAGCTGATATTGATGACTGGTTAGCTGATTGTGTGTGTGGCTTGTTAGTGGTGATAAATACACACTTCTAACATAGCTGTGATGACTGATTTAATTCCGTCTCTTAGACATAGATTCTTAAATGTCTCTGGAGATACTTGAGATTATATGAAATATAAAGGAAAAATGCTTGCTTATTCTAAGTATTTTGATTGCTTTAAAAATTCTGTGTATATATTGAAGAGTCCAGAATAGGATTTAAACAATACTGTAAATGAGAACTGTCTAATTACAACCAATATAACTACATTAATGTTTGGGGTTTGTTGTTATTCTGTTAAGGGTGGTGTGTGTGTGTGTGTGTGTGTGTGTGTGTGTGTGCTGGTATATTTGATGGTTCATGTGGAGGACAGAGGTCAATGTTGGGCTTTTTTTCCACCCCTCTTCACCTTATTATTTAAGACAGGGGGTCTCTCTGAACCCTGAGTTCACCAATTCAGTCTGACTGAGGAGCAAGCACCAGAAATCTTCACCTAGTCTCTGCCTGGTTACTGCTGAGATCAAAGGCACTTAACGCCATGCCTAACTTTTGTCCATGAGTTCTAGAGATCTGAACTCAGATGTGTAGTAAGCCCTTTCACCAACCCGGTCACCTTCTGAGCGCCTAACGAAATGTTATGTGTAAATTATAGTATTTATGTGTATCCCCGGTTAGCTTCAAATTGAGTGAGACTGAGGCTGTAACTTATTTGTTTCAATTCTAGCACAATAACTGGGGGGGGGGGGGGGAGGCTCAGCTCTCATCTATTTTTCTATATGCTAGCTAGACTAGTTAGTTCCCCCGCTGGCTCCCCAAGCACTTGCTATTGAGTCTCTCGGAGGTGTCCAGCTCCCAGCAGCCTGTCCTGGGGACACATTTCTCTCAAGCAAGTGCTCCTGGTCCAGCAAGTCTAATGGAGACCTCCTATTCCCTCTGTCCTCTTCCTCCTCCTTCACCTTCACTTTCCTTCCTCATACCCCCTACCTGAGACCCCAGTCAGGTAATTGCAACCTCTGTTCTCCCCAGTAATTGGCTGTACCCACCTTTATTTAACCAATGGTTTCAACTTGGGGAGCACAGTTGGTGAGGATCAGCATTTACCATTTGACTGCGTACCAGCACCAGACTAACCCCCAACAGTTATTTGCAGTAAAACACATCTTGTTTTGTTACTAAAATCTTTTAAAGATACCCTGGAGGCTTTTTAAATCAAACCAAATGAAGCCCTAATTCTGAACAAAAGATAATCATTAAAAATAAATGGCCACACCTATATTTCCATTCCAATCCGTAGGTAAGTATTTAATTAGTTTGGTTTTTACAGTGATGGTAATGAACCCAAGCCCTCCTACATGGGAGGTGATAGCCATGCATCAAACTGAGCCACATCCCTAGCTCCTAGAATTTATATATGAAATCAGTAATTGGTTCTGGAAGAATAAAGCTCATATCTACTTGGTCCTCATCCTGTGATCCATTTAATACATTTATGCATTGTCTTTAACCAGATGTCCTCAATATCTGTAGACTTCAGAGACTATCTGGTGGATATAGTCAATCCATTAGTAGTATAACTGTAGTGTTATAAACAATGTGATTTGAATGCCAACGGTGTGCCTTGACCTTTTGTGTACTATCCATGATCTCAGGTCTCCATAGTCTATTCCTAGGTCATGTACTATGACCTAAAACTTTTTTTTTAACATTTTTATTAGGTATTTTCTTCATTTACATTTCAAATGCTATCCCAAAAGTCCCCCATACCCTCCCCCGCCCACTCCTCTACCCACCCACTCCCATTTCTTGGCCCTGGTGTTCCCCTGCACTAAGGCATATAAAGTTTACAAGACCAAGGGGCCTTTCTTCCCAATGATGGCCGACTAGGCCATCTTCTGCTACATATGCAGCTAGAGACACGAGATCTGGGGGTACTGGTTATTTCATATTGTTGTTCCACCTATAAGGTTGCAGACCCCGTTAGCTCCTTGGGTACTTTCTCTAGCTCCTCCATTGGGGGCCCTGTGTTCCATCCAATAGCTGACTGTGAGCATCCACTTCTGTGTTTGCCAGGCACTAGCATCACCTCACAAGAGACAGCTATATCTGGGTCCTTTCAGCAAAATCTTGCTGGTGTATGCAATGGTGTCTGTGTTTGGAGGCTGATTATGGAATGGATCCCCGGGTGCGGCAGTCTCTAGATGGTCCATCCTTTCATCTGAGCTCCAAACTTTGTAATAAGGACACATGCTCCACTATATTCATAGCAGCCTTATTTATAATAGCCAGAAGCTGGAAAGAACCCAGATGTCCCTCAACAGAGGAATGGATACATGCGGTACATTTACACAATGGAGTACTACTCAGCTATTAAAAAGAATGAATTTATGAAATTCCTAGGCAAATGGTTGGACCTGGAGGGCATCATCCTGAGTGAGGTAACCCAAACACAAAAGAACTCACATGATATGTACTCACTGATAAGTGGATATTAGCCCAGAAACTTAGAATACCCAAGATACAAGATACAATTTGCAAAACACACGAAACTCAAGAAGAACGAAGACCAAAGTGTGGTCACTTTACCCCTTCTTAGAATTGGGAATAAAACACCCATGGAAGGAGTTACAGAGACCTAAAACTGTTAACAATCAAGCCCTCCTTAGCCAGTGCCTTTTGTGTTGCAGAAGTTTCTCTTTACCTGGAAGATAAAATATCTTCATTTTGTTTCAATCAAGCACAGAATACGACTATCCCGTTCTCCTTCAGTCCCCGTGTACAAGTAACTCAGTTCTACGCCCTTCCAAACCTCAGCAGTAGTTTATATTGCAGTATTATTTATTCAAAAAAATCAGATTATTCTTTTCATAGCATTTTATTAAGTCTTTGAGAATAAAATATATTTTGATAATATTCAAACCCTCTCTTCTTTTAAAGTTTACTAGATCACCCCTACATTTCTAAACTCTCTCAAGTTTATTTCTTTTCCTCTTCCTCCTCCTCTTCTTCCTCCTCCCCCTCCCCCTCCCCCTCCCCTCCTCCTCCTCCTCCTTTTCCTCCTCCAAAATCCCACTGGGTCTAACTTGTGCTGTTCATATACTCCCGGGTGCAGCCATCTACTGGAGCATGATTAACCTACTAGGGGCCATATCTTTAAAGAAAACTGATTCTGACTACTTCCCACCCCCAAATCATCAGCTGTCAATAGCATCTCACTGAAAAGTAGGAAATTTCAGGCTGCTTGTGAACCCCTCGTTCCTCCATCCTGGAATGTTTGTTGGTCAGCTTCATCTTGTTCAAGTCTGGTTCAGGCATCCACAGCTTGATGTGTTTATAAAAAGATAAAGAGAAAAAAAATTCTATGGATGTGTGTGGTGAGGTGTGGAGGGAGGGGGTGCCTCAGTGGGCCCATGCTGAGGCATCCCTTCCCCCTGAGGGACCAACCACACAATGGTAAAGTATAGAATAGAGTTTTTTCAGGGCATGGGGAGAGGAGTTAAGAGAGTAGTAGAGGCAGAACATGAGAACAAGAGAACAAGAGAGGGAGGAGGGGGCAAGCGGCCCTTTTTATAGTGGGTCAGGCCTACTTAGCTGTTACCAGGTAACTGTGGGGCGGAGCTTAGACAGAATGCTAACAGAACTGCTGTGAGTTAATGAACTCAGAAGCCCCGCCAGAGCCAGGAGACACTGCTTTGTTCTGGTTCTCCCCAAACTATGCCTCTGGAAATCTTTCCACCCCTTCTTCCATGCTGGCCACTGAGCCTAAGCAGGAGAGGGGGTCAGTGACATATATGTCCCATTTGTGGCTGAGCACTAACACTGACTCTCAGCACTTTGACCAGTCATGACGTTCCCCATTAGTCACTGCACAATGAGAACCCTCTGCTGTGGGGACAGACTGTTCTTAAAATTAACAGCGAGTGCCAACCATTCCGCATTAATTATGGCAGTCGTAAAGAATAAGTGGTAAATCTCGGGTAGATGCCTGAGATCAAGCCTCGTTTTATATTTGATGACAGTGGCAACTGCAATAATGTTTTGTAAGGGCAAATTGTATTTTCAACATCCAGCCATTTATTAGACTCTCAGAGCAAAGATAATTAAGTATTACTACCCCTCAGAAGAGTTGCTGTGTGTTATTTATAGCCACAAAGACGATTTTTAAAAAGCCTCCCAAACTTCTCATATTCCAATGGACATTAACTCCTGCTTCATTAGCTGTAGACCAGGACATTCTCTTTGATGCTTCTCCTGTAAGCTCTCATTTGCCAAGTGTCTAAGGCAGCTCACTTGTCTCTTCTGCTTAATTTTGTTTTGTTCCCCACCTCAAGAGAACCCACATCACCATCTAAATGATCAGAAGCAGCCAGACTGTGTTTTTTCAGGAGGAACTGTGCCCTATGCTCTCTAACAAAAATATAGGCTTTTTCCAAGTAGCCCGATGCTTGAGAAGAAATTCTAAGCAAACAAAAAGAAAAGCTTTCTGGATGTTTCTAAGCCAGTGATACAGGATCTTAACATCATCCGCATCCTTTTAATTGGGCTAATGTGTCATTAACCCATCAACATTTGACATTCTGTTTAAACCCCGGTATGTTTTCTGATAAGAATACCATCACAGTGCCCTGCTGCACTGATGTTTTTGCTAGCCCCTGTGGTGCAAGCAATTTTCAATGCTAGTAAAATGAAATAGCTAATGCAAACAGCTTGGCAGTAGTATTTATGGTCTTTTACTTTAAAACAAAGAACAAAGATACTACCAATAGTCTTTTTTTTTTTCTAATTCTAGGCATAAATCACAGAGGCAGGAGAAAAAAAAATATGATTCCGTCTTGAACAATAAAGCAAACTTTGCAAGTTCTACACTGCGTTGGAATTATGGTTTCTCGCCGCTATTAGTCGGTGGTGGCTGGATGTAGTTTCAAATGTTATAGAGAATATGGCTGTTTACATCTCTTCAAAGGTACAAAGACTGTTCCTTATTGGGATTCCACACTTCCATACTCCACACTTCTTGCATCCCCGCCTATCAAGTCTCGCCCTTGATGGAAATGTATTTCGATCATGTCTGGAAGCAAAGGCAGTGCTTCCCCTCCCTCAGCCCCCCATCTCTGCTCCACCACCCTCTTTGAAGCTGGTTAGAGATGGGGCACTCTGTCAATGCCTGGCGGGGTGTAAATTTCTTAATGTATGAGCGGTGCATGAAAATACACATCAATGTGGAGAACCCTCAAGCAGACCGAGAGGCTGCCACAAGCAATTTCCAAAAAGCATGAGTTATTTGGCTCCTTTCCAATGGGGAAGCATCCCTGTAGGCATAATTGTCAAGGATGCTTGACAACCCAAATGAGCCTTGCCCCCCCCTCCCAAAATGTGATGTATACCCACTACTTGGCATGGGCTTTCTGGTCAACCCCACTCTGCAGGCGATGGGGAATTGGCATTATAACTCGGGATCTCTTGAGCCACATTACTGCGGTACCTGCCATTAAATAACTTCACAGTAAGGAACTTTTGAAGGGACTTACTTGCCAAAGTACGTTTTTGAGGACCTTCTCCACTCACCGCTCTCAACAATCTTTCACCATCTAAATGTGAAATGAAGTATTCCGGTCTCACACACGCATCCCCAACCCTGTCACTAATTTATGTGTTCTAACATGGTACGATTGCATTTCTGGTTGGCCCCAGGTTCCTTGAACAATCTTTAGTAATGAAATAAGCATCTCCCTGGTGTGAGCACAGTGACTTCAGCCAGGGAAGAATGGCTGACTGACAAGTCAGGTCTAATTGAATAAAGTGTCAAGGTCAACAGCCAACAAGCGATGAGGACGGGGAACCCGGCAGTAGCGTTTGTTTCAAATCCCATTACATGATTTAGGAACACAGAGCTTACGGGAGGAAATTCAAAACTGAAAAAGCAAGAGAATTGTAGTAAAGCTGTATGCTACGGCTGGGAAATGGAGAAATTTGTTAATCTGTAGTTTCCATAGAAGTAACCACATAAAATATACCGATATCAGAATTCTTGCACACGTTAAAGTATGAATATGTCCTAAATGTTCTGCTGTGACAAAGGAGAGAAATGAAAATCTTTGATTCTGTCATCCAAGGTCCTAGGGCTTTCTGCTGATATTTCCCCAGGGCCCTGTCCTGCAGAAGTGAATATACTTATCGAGATTCGTACAGTCAAAAATTCAAATCAACGTCTGCAATAAATGTTACTTAAAACTACATCTGTCTTTTCACATCAGTAATTTGTTTATACACACACACACACACACACACACAATTATATTTGAGTTGTATTTTGTTTAAAAGGCAGATTCATCATTATCTTCATGACAAAGCATACTAAAGAGTCATAAATTACTCTTTAAAATATATTTCAGTGGAGTTTAGCATATTCCCAAAATATTCAGTGTACATTCCTCCAATGGACTGGGGTGGACAACATTATTGCTATCAGAATTCCCCCCCCCCTTAGCTACATCACAAATGTACTAGAAGTTATGGTTCAAGAAGAATCACCTACTGAACCCTATGGAGGAAGTTAGGAGACTAACAGTACACGGCCAGAGGATCTAGACAGACAGGAAGCCTGTCTGTCCCTTCTCATGGCTTTTGTAAAGGTCTTGATGAAATCTGTATGGTTTACAGTGGGCATGCATTATTACATGTGGGTTCATCACAAATCCACAAGCCAGGTAGATCAGATCATATAGAATAAACTCTTTGAGTTTACTCTGAGCTTGGAATAAGAGTTGAGGCAATGTTCTGAGCCACTACGTTCTGTTGTAGAAAATATTTAATCCCAACCCAGGGTTTCTAACCCACATTTGACCTGGATAAAAGACACAGACAGCCTTTATAATAAGCCTCAGTCAGCACAAGAGCTGGGCAGATATCTGTCCTCTGGCTGTTATGTTTATTTCCCAGCCAATAATCCCATTATATAATTTGCCATGCTTCATCTGGGCTGCTCTTAACTCCAATTAGCCAACCCACATTTCCATCATTTCATGACTCGCCTAACTCATGGCGGCTTCCTCCTCTCTCCACCTTCTTCTCCCTGATGGGGTTCTTCTCCTACCCCAAGCCAGGAAACCCTAAACCCTGCCTATATCTCTTCTGCCCAGCTTTTGGCTGTCAGCATCTTTATCCAACAATCAGAAATAATTTGGGAGCAAGGTCACAAAGCTTCACTTGGGTCTATATGTGGACTCTCTTGTCTCTGGGGCAACCAGGTCTTGGGGCCCTGTACTTAGCATGACAATACATATCAGCAGAGCAAACCTCTACTACATTCTACTACCATGTTCTCAAACATCAGTCATTCATTCAGAAGGACTTACTGGGTGTTTGCCTTGTGCCAGCCATCCTGTGTTTAGTGTTGTAACCCTAGAGTGATGTTCCTCCTATCCTCAGTGCCTGGGAGCCTAGTCAGAAAGTTTCTGCAGCACTGAGTTTTTCCAATTATTTTTATTTCATGAGGTGCTACCCCAGTATATAAATAGCCGATACGAAGCAGGGAATATTTAAAAGTGGGATTTTTCTGCTGTTTTAAGTCATGTTGTACTTTACACAATATCTAACAATGGACTTTGGTGCCTGATACTAATTTCCTCTTTGAATATTATAACTAATCTCAAACTAAAAGACAAACAAACAAACACTTGTTGAAATGCAAATGCACAGATGTTAGTTTTATTGAAAAGAATTCCTCTGCTTTCATGGGTAGATGTTACTGTTCTATACGCCAGTTACTTGTTGTAAGTACACATTTGAAAACCCGAATGGTAGGATGCAGACTCCTAATGTGTGTGTGTATGAGTGGCACATGTGTATATATTATGCATGTGCCTGGGTGTGGATCTGCAAAGATCTGTCTCTGCAATCGCAGTATTATACAGTTCTTGGGTTTAGATCTAATTCAGGGTTCAATAAAGTATCTAGCATATAGCCACCTTCTTTTATGATTACGAACAAAATAATGAGTTTCATTATAGCATTCCAGGGACTTAAATTCAGGAGCTAGAATTTTTGTAGAATAAAAATGGGAGTCTTTGTGGTTATGGATTACCTAATTACAGAGACCCCCCCCCACCCTCTCCAAATGGTAAGTGATCTTGTTCTCTGTTGCTACCTAGTAAGCTGTATCATGGAACAGTTCTATAAGATAATAACTGGGGCTTGGGACTGCGGGGAAGACTCAGTGGGTAAAGGTCTTATTGCAGACGCATAAGGACCCAAGGATTCCCCATGCCCAGGTAGTCAGTACCCATCATCGCAGCACTAGAGACCTGGAGATACAAAGTCCTGGGGCTTACTGTAAGCCAGACTATCAAAAAGAGCAAGTTCCAGACTGAGTAAAAACTCCTGTCTCAAAAGATAAAAGTGGCTGGCCCAGAAGAAGATTCAAAGACTCAAAGGACTTCCACAAACATCTAATGACCCAGGTTCTATCCATAGATACCACAAGGGACAAGGAGAAATAGAATGTAATCCTATGATAGCCACATGTGTACCATGGAGTGGCCATGGTTATACATACATGTTACCATCTGAATAAAAGTTTTAAATATAAAGTAGAAAACTATAGACAAGGGTATCCAAAGTTTACTTCTGGGCACACGCACACATGACTGCACCAGTGTACACACTCAAAGGTACACACTCAAATAAATATAGCAATGATTTGTAATATAGATCATGGTTTTGTGTGACAGAATGTCACAGGAAGCTTAAAGAATGATTTTTCTCTATTTAATAATAATTATGACTACCTAACTCATCTTGAAGGTAAACTGGGTAGGACCCAAAATCATATCACTATTTGGTTATTGCTATAGCAGAGGTATGCACCCTGGATGACTTGGCAGGCATGGTTATTGATCCAGTACTGCCAATCTAAACACCTGACCACAGGATCTCCACAGTGACAGTAGTAAGATTGTCAGATGATAGCAGTGTCTCTAAACCACTATAGCTCAGTACAGGTAAACGAATGTCTTATAAACAAAAATGTTTTGCTTATAGTTCTGAAGTCTGGCATTCAAAATCAGCATGCCGTTGATGGCTTCACTTTGGTTTGCAAACTGATAGCTTCTTATTGTGTCATCACATAGGAGGAATACGATTCAAAAGTCCTGCAAAGTCCCTTTCCTAAAAGCAGATTAATATAATCACAAAAGTCCAGCTCTCACAACCTAATCATGGCCTATGTGGTATGTTACATCAGGATATCCCAAGAGGCACTGTTCCCATGTGAGGCTTCTGGAAGGGCCAGGGGAAAGCTGCTAAGGCCTCATGAGCTCCTGAATGGACTCCCTGTGCACTGCATCTGCCTTTGAAGGACATTGCATTGCCTGTTGCTCTGTAACAAATTACTTCGAAAGAGGGTAGCTTAAAACCACCACAAGAAGCATCACTGTAGGTTAAGTACTGAGGGACAGCATGGCTGGCTGATTCTGGCTCAGAATCTACTGAGAAATAGAGTTCTTTTTTGATTGGATTGAGGCTGGGGCCCAGTGATGGGATCTCCCCTAAAGTTTTCATTGGAACAATTTTCCTCTGAGCCTCACATGATTGATAGCAGCCTTTAGCTCTTGCTGCTGTTCAGCAGAGATCACTGTGCCCCAGCATGTCAGACTCCACACATGGTGTTTCCAGCCCTTACAGCTTAATTCTATGCAGGACCCTTTTTCTTAGCCTAAGAACTTTTTTCACCCAATCTAGCTTATATGGAGATATAAAATAGCAATATAAACCAAGCACTTGCTGACAATAGATCAGAAAGATATTTCTTTGGTATAAATATAATTTTATGACTTATTATATATTGGCAAATTTCATACTATTGATAGAGATATGCCTATTTGTTTTTATGTAAGAATTAAATCTGGGCTGAATGTTCAATACTGCAGAACGTTGAACATCTACAGTGATTTCCACATTTTATTGATAGTTTGGTTTATAATAATCAATGTTGAGAATATTGCCTTTCATGATTGGAACAAATAGCAGACGTTTGTTTAGGGCCATTTCAGAAATTGTTGGAAATTTGTAATCCAAGCCAAAAATCATTTAGCGGCTTTTCTTTAAAAAATAAAACTCAAGTTAGCAACTTAAACAGCAATTCTTAAAACCGAATATTCTAGACAATAAAATAAAATGTATACTAAGTTGACATCTACAGGCTAGGGGATGGTGTTAGAAAAACATGAAGACTTTGTCTTCTAGTATGGAAACTGTTGTTTCTATAAGAGTATAAAAACCTTATATGTACAATAAAAGCACTACAACTTAAAAGGCAATCATCTTGACCCTGAGCTGAGGTGTTTCAGTCAGTATTGGTTGGTATAGCATTGTGTGGCATGCAGTGGACAAAGTCTACATGTTGGGTGGTCAGAGTCAAGGTTACAGTGAAGTCACGTGGTATAGCACAAACAAGTGCTTTCAGGAACACCTGGGATTCCTCTACATTCGGTTTGGGATTTGGTTTTGGTTATATATGTTTAGAGACTTTTGACTATTGCCAGATTTTCTAGCTTTCCAACATTTATATAGGTGGCCTGATATGGGCTGGCAACCCACATTTTATGAAGTTGGATCCTAGATGATGAAGAAGGAAATGGTAACAGATTGGGGCTGAAAAAGGACCAAAAGGAGAAGTCACAGTCTTAAAACAATACAAAACAAAGCAAAATCCCTCAGTTTAAAACTGCACAACAACCCTTCTGCAATTTACTATGTATTAGGAATAATCTACTAAATCTAACCCACACTCAAGAGAAGGGATCCTGAGACTCACACCTTGAAGGGTAGAGTCTGAAAGAATTTTTTTGAAGAAGTATAGTCTACTTTTTGATCTCAAATACTTTCTGTTGTTCTTACAACCAAAAGCGTATTCACTTCTGCCACACTCCCAGAGTATCATCCCATTGTACTAGACTACCAGCTCTAAACCTTATCATGTAACCTCTATGTACCTGTCCAGCAGCCATGAATGAACTGGGTTTACCTGAAAGGGAGGCTGACAATGAATAAGGACAGCAGGGCGAGAGAGAAGGATGAAGCCAAGACAAAGGTTTCTGATCAAGGCTCAAAGTTTAGTTTTCAGCTCTGTGCTTATATAGGGATAAACTTCAGACCCATCCTTTGTTTCAGCTGGATTGAGTTGCAAAACAAGCTTAGCAGGTAGTCTGCTCCTGTAGGAAATTGCAGGTGAGGCAAGGTGGAAGACTCCACCCTAAGTGGGCTAGGTTGGTGTAAGGCCAACTATAGCAAACACTTTAGGTCTATTTAGCCTGCTCAAGACTGGAAGGGCACACTTCTAGATTAGAAAGAGTCACCTCTATTGTGATTCCTTGAGCAAGAATCCCTGTGAAATCAGAGACAGATCGTGTACTCCTCACACACCCCAAATGCAATTGTGCCACCGCCTGGTCTAAGGTAACCAGTGCAGATGTGCCTGTCCACAGTGAGAGATGTGGAAAGGCAGGGAAGATGCTTTGCCAAGCAGTGCTATTTGATGAGTGTTGGCGGTGGGACCAGTTTGTTTTCAGCTGCAGCTCTGAGACTGTCGTTCTTTGCTTCTGAAGATGCTTAGCACACGTCTGCCTGGAAGTAGGTTTTGTGCTGACTTGAAGTCCGTAGAGTTTTTAGGTCAGACGTTGTGCTCCATTTCTGTATTTTTTCTGCCTTTTCCAGTGCTAGCTGATGAAATATGCACATTAGCCATCTCACCGACACTCATAGTTCTGTGTATCCCAACCAGTGCCCAGGCCTTTACACAAGGGTCACACCCAAAATATGTTTGAAGTGAACCCCTTTCTATCTTGGGCCTCTGTTGTGAAAACAGAAGATTCTCGATCCTGCTGGATGGCTTATTGTTCATTGGAAGCTTGGGAGTACACCTATGTTGTTTGTTTGAATAGGGCACAGGGTGTCCTTCGGGGGTTTCTAAGATTCTTAGCACATGGTTTACCCATACAGCTTTTCCCTCTTGGTCTGCATTAGCAATTCATCCAGAGACACTCACTCGGCATCTCATGTTTCATGGAAAGGATAAACATTTTCAAAACCATGAATTCCTATTTCCCTTATGTTTAGCACCCTTTAGATCAGGGATTCTTGTCTGTTGGTCATGACCCCTTTAAGATCATTTGAAAACACTGAGATTTATGTTACAAGTCATAACAGTAGCAAAGTTATAGTTTTGAAGTAAACACACACACACACACACACACACACACACAATTTTGTGGTTGGGGGCTCACCACAACATGAGGAACTGTATTAAAGGGCAGCAGCATTAGGAAGGCTGAGAACCACTGCTTCAGTGTCTTTTAGAAATTCATCTTTAGTCTCCTGAATATTTATATGAGGTCCAAGAAGAAACCAAAAAGAAAAAAGTTGAATACTGTGAAATATTTTTTTATTCCTTTCTAAGTTATTTCAGCTCAAAGGACACCAACATATAACACTCTGTAACCATGACTTCCTTTCTGAAATCACTTATCACACCTTAAAAAAACCATCTTCCTAAATAGGAGGAAGGACTATGGCCTGTAAGGAGATAGGAAATCCACAGGAAGACCAACAGAGTCAACTAACCTGGACCCTCGGGGACTCTCAGAGTCTGAACCACCAACCAAAGAACATACATGGACTGGACCTAGATCTCCATGCACATATGTAGCAGATGTGCAGCTTGGTGTTCATGTGGGTCCTGAACAACTGGAGCGGGAGTTATCCCCCAAAAGCTCTTGCCTATATGTGGGTTATGTTCTTCTAGCTGGGCTGCCTTGTCTGGCATCAGTGGGAGAGGATGCACCTAGCATTACAGAGACTTAATGTGCCAGGGTGTGGGGATAGCCAAGGGGCTGCACCCACTCAGAGGAAAGGGGGAGGGGAGATATGGAAGGATTGTAGGAGGGGGTGACTGGGAGGGGGATAGTGAGTGGAATGTAAAGTGAATACGTTAGAAAGAAAGAAAGAAAGAAAGAAAGAAAGAAAGAAAGAAAGAAAGAAAGAAAGAAAGAAAGAAAGAAAGGAAGGAAGAAAGAAAGGAAGAAAAGGAAGGGGGAGAGAGAGAGAGAGAGAGAGGGGAAGGAAGGAAGGAAGGAAGGAAGGAAGGAAGGAAGGAAGGAAGGAAGGAAGGAAGGAAGGAAAGAAAGAGTCTTTCTGATAACTCCATTAAAGGACATGCTGCATTTGGGTGAGTCTCCTAATGCAACTCTGTTTATAAGCTACTCCTTAGTTACAGTGCCATCTAGCCCGTAGCCCAACGTCTGCAGTCTCCTTTATGATTGCCTCATTAAGAATATCCAAACTGTAGCAGCTTGATAGTTAACTCACTACTTGTGTGAGCTGGAAACCCAGGAACAACGCTGCTGGCTGTCTCGGGACTTGCTCACAGTTGCAGCCTTAGCTACAGCTGGGACTGACAAAGACCCACCTCTGAGCTTGAATTACTAATTAATCTAACCAACCCTTTATGACATTTTCTACTACTTATATATGTGTTGTTATTTAGCTGGAAGATTTAGCTTGAAGTACCTTTAATTTCTTATGTTTATCAAGAATTATTCTGAAAAAAAAAGGAAAACATTTGACTTCGATGTATTATAAGATGCCAAAAAATATGAAACACTTAACATTGGCCTTGTTATTTACTACTATTAATTTTTATAAAGGGCTCTAATTAGAAACATTTACAGTGCAGTAGAACAGCACTTGGGTAGTTCCTTTCTTGATGGTGATTAGTTTTTATTCTTGCCTGTATGATGGAGTTTTAAAGGGAATGTATAGTTGAATAGGCAACTAGAGTCAACTAGTAAGTAAACACTGTTGTGCAACTGACTCCTTTTGATGGAGTTCTTTTAAACCTAAACCTAAAAAGTGGTATTTTGATAATTCTTTAAGCCAACACCTTAAGACAAAACACAAGCCTAATATTAAGGTATTTTGTCTGCCTCCAATCTCCTTCAACCTAGATGTGGGTGTGGTGTGTAAGGTGTGTTTAATGTTACCCTCTACTGCCCTCCTGGCCCACTCCCCATCCCAAAACAGACACCACAAAGCCCTATGCTTGCAAGTGACTAGAAAATGAGTTTATCTTTCAAAAGGAATTTCTACCATTGTAACAAGCTGGAATCAAAATAGCCAGTCAGTAATAAGCCAACTCTTATTAACTTGCCCTAAATTATTTTCTCTTGGCAGATAAAATTGCCACTTTTCCATTCTCAATTAGCATTTGGTTTAATAGGATTGAGAGGCAAGCTGGAGCAGGGGTGGATGCTGTATTTAATTGGGTTGAAAATCTAGTAACTTTTAATAGATCAAATTTTGAGATTGTTCCAGCAAACACTTGGAACATCTACATTTTACTTTCCAGATTACTCAGTCTTAAAGTGAGAAGAATTTCTGGTCAATGAACATCTTTAAACCGAGTTGTTGTATTTTGGCTTGTATGTCCTTACGGAACTTAGAAAGTTCATATCAGAAAGTGGAACTTCGTCTTCTAAAGCACTTAGATTCTCTTCTCTTGCATACATTTCAGTGGTTCTGCCTCTTGCACGTGCACCATGTGGTAAGTCGTATAATAAAGAGCTGCTTGTAGAAAAGTAGGTAATATAGAGAAAGTAATAGTGTAGATGTCAGAGTCAGAATAAGTACAAACCCTGTCTCAGCTGCCTACTGGCTAGATAACCTTGAACATGAATTGCCAGGACATCAGTGCTGTGCAGGGTGGAGGTGTATGTGTGTAATGTCTCTGGTGACATGAGGTCTGTACAGCTTGCCTGCTTTGCCATTACTTCTCTCAATAAGGCTAGTTAAAGTTTAAAACATGCTCACCTGGCTTTTGTCCAAAATCCCCAACTTGCAATGTCAACTGGCTGAAAACGGAAGGGCGTTTTGCTCTAGTGATGATGCAACTGCTATTATTCGGCTACATGACATAGTACCGAACTGCCCTCTAAATATTTATCTTCATATCCATGGTTTAGTGTGCTCTCAACCCTCACCAGAAAGGACCTTTTTATGGAGCAAATGGTGATTAAAGCAGACTCACAACTCGCCAAAGGGCAGAGAATAAGACACTGTGGAGTACTCAGCCACAAGTGAATGGCTTGAATGACTCATCACCATGCCCCATAGGCTCATTCATTTAAATAGTTGGTCCCTAATTGTTAGCACTGTTTGGGGATGTTATAGAACTTTTAGTATGTGCAAGCTTTCTGGAAGAATACATCAACAGAGGAGGCCTTGAGGGCTGCTAGCTCCTCCCCTCATCAATTCTCGATCTCTGTTCCCTATGTGTGGTTGAGATATGAGACCTCAGCTTCCTGATCCTGTCTGCTATGCTTGGTGCTGCCACGCTGTCCTGACAACTCTGGACTGTAGCCCTCTAGACCTCTAAGCCAAATGAACTCTCCCATAAGTTGTTTTTGGTGATAGAATTTTATCATGGCAACAAAAAGGTAACTGATATACACATCTACCCCTCAAAGACTCAGGGAATCATCGCAGAAGGATCAGAAAGATTTTAAGAGCCATAGGTAGTACAGGGATACTGTGAAATGACGTTTTCTCTACATGACAGGGTAATCCAATACATGAATTCACAGTTGTGACTGTATTCAGAAGGCCTGTACAAGATCAAGTCAGCAAAAACTCTGGTATGGATCAGAAAGAGACACAGAGTTCCATTCCGAGCAGAGGAAGTATTGGCAATTGGTGGCTGCTAGAGAAAGGAGGGTCTGTCTCCTTCAGAGATGGGACTCGCAGAGGTTATCCATGCTCCGATATCAAACACCCAAGAATATACTCTGTGGCTTGACAAAACTAGTTAGTTGGGAAGGAAAAGTGGGGTGGGGGATATGGGAAGGATTTGGGGAGGGGGTGGATTTGATTAAAATATATTATATACATGAATGAAACTATCAAACAACAGAACATATCTCAAGCTTTCAATTAAGTTACATAGACCCTTTAGTTACCAAAAGTGACTGGGAAATGGTCGAATTTGCCGCAGATGATATTAAGGGGCTGGGTAAGGCCAATCTGTAGACTAAGACAGTGGTTACAGACAAATAAGTCGGCCAATAGAGAAGGAAAGGGAAAAGGGGAAGAGAGAGGAAAGGGGAGAAGGGAAAAGGGAAAGGGAAAATGGGAGGGGGAGGGGAAGGTGACAAGGCACAAGAAAAAGACTTTTCATTTATTCTTTCCTTTCCAAGAGAAAATGCTTTGAAGGGATGAACAGATCAAGTCATTTTCATGATGTCACAGTGTGTCTTCATGTGTTCCTATCTGAATCAAAGACTGCAATGACTTACAAATGCCATAAGCTATCCTATGTTTAATAAACTTTTTGTGCTTTGATCAGATATCTAATGTCGTACTCCACTTTAGCCTCTGCTCTAAATAAATGATAAAGGAATTCATATCATAGGTCATGAAAGCATCAGATATATACTAGGTGCTTGGTATTTAGGGCCACATAAATCATGGCCCAATTTATTTTAAAAAAATCTTCTCTTAGCAAGGTGGTTGGCTTTTGTCAATTTGACATGAACCTAGAGACATCTGAGAAGTAACCTCAGCTCAGAAAAATCTCTCCATCCGTGTGGCCCGTAGATAAATCCATGTAACATTTTCTTGAGTGATGTTCGATGTGCAAGGTTCCAGATTACTGCAGGCAGTCTACCCTTAGGCAGGTTGTTCTAGGTTCTAGAAGAAAGTCGGCTGGGTAAGTCTAGGGGAAGTAAGCCAGCAGTGGCCTTCCTTCATGGCCTCTGCTTCGGCTTCTGCCTTGAATTCCTGCCCCGAGTTCCCTTCTCAGTGGACAGTAAAACAGGAGATTAAATAAACCTTTCTCTTCCATTGTTGCTTTTTAGTCGTGGCTTTCTGACAACAGTAGAAACCCGTAATGGAATGCTTAATAGGGAATCTAAGGCAATTTCATTGATTGAATTCAAACAGATAATTTTTCAATTACTTGCACAAATATATCCATAAAATGGCCTCGTTTATAAATTAAACAAAGACATTGCTCAGTATTTCTGCCTAATGTGTTATTCTGAGGGATTAAATCAGTGGGTTCTTAAGAAACAGTAGAAAGGGAGGAAAAACTGGAGCATGGAACATAAAGTGTTTATCATATGTAGAAGAGAATGAAAAAATATTATCTTAGACTTTCACATTGAGATACAGTAAAACTCACTATTTAAATGTCTATATGCTTCATACAAATAATACATTTTTATTATAAAATATAATTATATATATATGTATATATATGCATGTATATATGAATAAAGAAACAATCGTGCATGGTCAAAATATACTATATGCACACACACATTCTATGTGTACACACACAAACACACACACATGGTAAAAAGAACATGATAGTTCATGTGACATTGTTTTTCCATTGCTCCTTCCATTTTTACTAACTTACTAACTAGTTTTGTTCAAGTTTTTAGTGTACACACTGAAAATTTTACAGATAGGTGAGCTTTGAAGTTATTTCAACCCAGTTCTCCCCATATTCCTTTTAACTGTTCTGCAAAGGTTTTGCCATCTTTGCCTTATAAAGATGGCCCTTTGGCCGATACAATGACACAAAAAGACAGACAAGTGTACATGTGTGTCCACATGAGGGCATGTGTAGTGTCTACCAATGTGTGTAGTGCCCCTGCCCTCTGAAACACATCAGTCTTTAAACGCCGGCTTCTATGTAACTCCTAAGGAGACAGTCAAACAGCTTCCCATTGGAATGGGTTGTCTCAGGCCTCAGGTTCTGGTTTAAGGAGCTTGAGAGTAACACACAAATACGTTCTCTTTGTTTCTTTATCTATTAAACCTGCAGCTTCTTTGTAGCTTGGTTTTCTCTCCCTGGTGTGCCTTTAACTTAAACCTGACAGAAAACATGGATGGATTTTTGTAATAGACACTATTGGTACTTAACTCCCAGAAAGGCATTTTGGATAAGCTAATATCAGCAAAAATTTAGTGGGTAGTGAGGGACTGATGCAGAAAATATGTAATTGGTCTCTGTGTAAAATAGTCCGGCAATACCATTCTGAAGGTGCGTTTGCTTCCTCTGAACCAGCATCATTTGCGTTAAGTGATTTGTAGCCCATTGGAGGCACCACCAAGAGGGCATTTTGGGCAGAAGGCATACTTTAGAAATGAGGACCTCATGGGGGCTTTGAAGCTTCTACTTCCATATGAAAATATACTACATATGCTCGGTTTTGTTCTGGGACTGTCACAAAGCCCTAAAATGTTTACAGCTTTCAGATGGAGGAGAACAAGGTTAGACACGGGATACAGGCGGGGGAGAGAGGTTGCCAGAAAGTTTCCCCATGCATCGTTTCGCCTCCTCTTCCCCTGGAATTTAGCCTAGTCCTCAATGGCAAAACCATCTATCTCAGTGAGCCTGGCCCATAAAAGTGCCCATCAGAGCAGGCCCTGGTCTGCAGCGATACAAAGGTCTTATTTATTAAAAATGTCCAAGAAGTTATGTTTGTTCTGGAGAGCTAACCTACCTGGCCAAATTTTAGCCCTACTAGATTGATTTTTCTGCCTTTTGAGATTGGTCTGGTTCTCAACTTTTATTTGTCATTTTTATTGTATTCTTAAAATGTGGATAATATATCTACGTTGGGGTTCTCACACATTCCAGAACTAAGCATTTGCAAAAACTCTTCCTAATACCTTAAAAGTGTCATTTCCAAAGAGGCAGCTAGCCACAAGGACATTTATTTGCAGCGAAAGTCCACACACTGTCATTTCCGTGTTTATTGTTCTAAATCCCTTGCTCTGTTTGCTAGGTAAATTAAAAACATCCAGGAAGGAACACACTGGCACCAACGTAACGTTCTGCACATCCATCCACAGCAATAAAAACATCACTTCAGAAAAGATGCAATGAGTGACTCCTGCACGTGGGAGGGGGCTGTTTGCGCCTCCGTTTCTTCCCGGCATCTATAATAAGATACTTCAAGGTTCTCTCAAATTTACACTCATATTGAGCTCTGTACTAAATTTAGCTCTTTTTTTTTTTTTAACATGTGAATTTTTAAGTGCTCTGTGTTACCGTTTGAAGATTGAGAAGTCGGAATCCTTGACCCTACATCTTTATGGGGAGTTCGTGGATTACATAGATTATGTTTTCCTGAGTGAAACCTGCTCACCTGCTCGAGAGTCCCACACTGCATGCCCTTGCTTCGATGAGATGCAGCCTTCAAAGCCAGGAGCCAAAGAGCCTCTTTTCTTTAAAGAGAAGCCTGCCTCTGGTATTTCATTACACTCATAAAAAGCTGACTAACATAATCTCATCCCTTGCATTCATCACCCATCAGTAAGAAACTTTAAAATCCTTCTCAGAGTCTCCTTCCTTGCTCATCAGTCTCTCCTGGTTGGAGGCTCCTCCCACAGGGCTTCCACTGAGCTAAGAGCCATCTTCCATTCACCTCAACACTTGTTGAACATAATACTTTCCACAAGACCTGTGTGATTAGGAAAGTATATTGGGATAATTCAAAAGTACAGACCCTTGAGCAGGTCCTGATTTTTTGATGTAGAGAATTTTAAGTCTTAAGAGGTCCAGAATGCCTCTTTGGTTGGATATACAGATAAATACACAGGAAATGGAACATTGTTTAGGAATATTATAGAGTATGGACAGATCACACAAGGTTTGGAATTAGTATTTCAAACTGAGAAGGCCTAAGATTAATTTTCTGATTATACTGGCCTCCTGAAATATTATGTAAAGGTTACTCATTGCTAGAGGAACTGCAGCCAACTATCTGTGCCAAGGAGGAAGAAAGAGTGTATCCTCTAGTTGGGGAGGTTGTGAAACCATAAAGTGGGTTCTTCAGAGCTTTGCATCATCTGGGAAGGTTATACAGTTTAGCTCGTGTAGTCATTAGCAATCTGGCTGCCAACCCATACCACACGAGGAAACTTTAAACAGGGTGGTGCCTGGGTCCTATTCCTACATTCTCAGGTTTTGTGAGTCTCAGACATTTCTGACCTTTAGTTAGTTAGATAGATAGATGAGAGAGAGAGAGAGAGAGAGAGAGAGAGAGAGAGAGAGAGAGAGAGAGAATCAACACTTTGTGAACTTAATAAATACTTTCAGAAAAACCTGTGTGGTGGGGAAAGTATATTGGGATTAGGATTATTTGTTTTGTTTTTTGAGGTTTTTGTTAGACAGGGTCTCACTGTGTAGCCCTGGCTGTCCTAGAACTTGCTCTGTAGAACAGGCTGACTTTGATCTCAGAGGTCTGCCTGCCTGTCTCCAGACTGTTGGGATTAAAGGTGTGTACCACTTCTTCCTTTAAAAATACTAACCCTTCCTTTCCCTTCCCTTCTTCTTCCATTCCCTTCCCTTCTTCTTCCCCTCCCTTCCCTTCCCTTCCCTTCCCTTCCCTTTCCTCCCCCCTCTCTCTCTTTCTTTCTTTCTTTCTAAAAATATGTATTGTGTGCACTTGTGAGCCCAGAAGTCAGAGGAGAACTTACAGAAGTCCATTCTCTCTTTCTCTGTGGGCCCTAGGGATTGAACTCAGGTGGTCAGGCAGCCTTTACCTGCTGAGCAATCTTGCTGACATTATACTATTTTTTTAAAAATCTTTGCCAAGCCATGTGTTGATTGCTGTGAGAGCTAGACATAAGATTTTGTGGTACTCTTTTCTTTATTTTGTCTGTTCTTGAAACTTTCTAAAACTTAAAAAAAAAAGATTTTAAGAAAAGAAGAAATGTTCACCTCAGTCACTCAGGTGTGTGTCAACCCTGAGACTCATTGATTCTGGACGAGGTGTGGGGGGTGAGGAGTGAGGGAGAGAGAGAGATAAAGTCAGACAGTTCAGGTGCTAAGCAGGTACAATTACTAATTTAGAGACAACACATACATTAATATCATTAATATAACCTTCTTCCATCTAAATCTACTTAATTTCTACTTAGCACCCTTTGTTACTGATCAACTGAAAGCCTAGTCACAGTGAGAAGGGTACCCTAGCCTATACTAGCAAGGTTAACTTTAAGTTTGCGTTTCTATGAGGGTCAGCCATCAAAAGGCATATGATATCACATGGCTTCCATCTGTCTGTCTGTCTCACTCTGACATGGTCTGCAGATGACAGTTTAAGCAAAGCCCTGTTAAGAAGACCCTCATACACCGTGAAAGGCCTTTGAAGCCTTGGGTCTTTTCCATTTTCTTCTCTACCCTTTTTCAGTTATTTCTTTTGTGTACAGTCTGACACTTTCTCCCTTTTATGATCTATCATATATCTTCAATATCCAGCTTTCCCAAATCAAAGGTCAAGAAGTTATATATTAAAATATCTCTTGATATCCTGGTTTGCTGTATCATTATAGATATGATGAGACAGAATGTCACCTGAAAGCCAAGGGGACAAAGAGGTCCACATAGTTGCAGTATATGGAGACCCACTATTTACAAATTATCCTAACCACAACAAAAATTGTATATGAAAAGATGGAGAAGTAAAAGAATTCATGTGCTGAGAAGGAATCTAAAAATAAGTAAGACAAGGTGGGGGGGGGGTGTGGACAGTCAGGATGCCATGTGGCTATTATATCTTGAAGGCAACAGAGAAGCTTTGAAGGTAGTGCCTCAGACAGGCAATCTGACCAGATTTATGTCCAGCAAACATTAATTTAGCTGAGTTATGGATCCTGGATAGGACAACAAGATTGAATGGAAGTAGGCTGCCTCTTTGCTGTTATTTAAGAAAGATAATTGTGGCCTTGTAGCAAGGCAGAAAAGCAGAAATGGAGAGATTTGGGCAATATTAGGTGGAATTAATAGCACTTAGAGGCAATACAATTAATGAGGATCAGGGATGTGCTAGAGATGATGGCAGCGCTCACACGGGGAGCTGGGTGAGTGACAGGCCATTTAAGACAGACGCTGCCTCCCTTTTGAGGGACAAATAAACTGTTGGAGTATTCAGTAAAACACTGAGTACACTGAGCTCAAGGCAGAAGGTATTTGATCAGCGGTTCTCAACCTTCCTCATGCTGTGACCCTTTAATACAGTTCCTCATGTTGTGGTGACCCCACCTCCCAACCATAAAATTATTTTGTTGCTACTCCATAACTGTAATTTTGCTACTGTTATGAATCATAATGTAGATATTTGACATTCAGGAGATCTGATATGCAACCCACAAAGGGGTTGCATCCTACAGACTGAGAACTGCTGTGTAGATTTAAAGTGTTTCTTGCCCACTCCCAGGAGGAGTTCCCAGTGCACTGCTATGTATGTGTAGAGGTCTGGGTAAAGACCACTTCTATACAGAGAAAAATTTATCAGTTACCAACATATTCAAAGATAAATTGAAGTTTTCTGTGATTTAAACTACTTAGATTTGGAATTTAACATGTTTACTTAAATCATACCTTATGTAAACACCCATCTTACTTTAGATATTTTTTTCCTAACCTATAGTGATACTAATAGTTGCTTACATTTGATCATAGCCAAACCAAGACACAGACTATAGCACTCTACCATAGCTTTAGTAAGTTGACTTGACAGAAAGCCCCCTCTTATATGTAAGAAAAATACTGAATGATATATATTTTGTTAACTAAGAAGGCTTAAAATTAATTTTGTTTTAGATACATACTTAAGATAAAAGAATTCCTTAAAACAAGGCTTAACCTACACTATACTACATTATACAAATACCTATGCTATACTGTACTGTCTTAATTATGCTTACTGTAGCATACCAGTAATGAAATACCATGACCAAATCAACTTGGTGAGGAAAGGGTTAATTTCATTTGTGCTTCCAGATAAAGGTGCATTGCTAAAGCAGGGCAGGGGTTCAATCAGGCAGAAGCCCAGAGGCAGGAGCTGATACAGAGGTCATGGAGGAGTGCTGCTTATTGGCTTGTGCCTATGGCTTGTTCAGCCCACTTTCATGGCCCCACCCACAATGGGCTGGGCCCTCCCATATCAATCTAATTAAGAGATGCCCTACAGGCTTGCCTACATCCAGATCCTGGGGAGGCACGTTCTTAAATGAGGCTCCTTGCTCTCTACCTAGTGTCAAATTGGCATCAAGACTAGTCAGAACAACTGTACAACTTGACACACCACCACAACCCTATCTAACAATAACCTTTTACCTTTTTTGTCCAACCTGAGATCTCATATTAAATATGACTGTATTTTACCACATAACCTTAAAGTCCCACAGCCGTAAAACAGCCAAACACTTGGAAAACTTGAGTCATTTTAGAAACGTGAGTCCCTTTTAAAGTCGAGATCTCTTTAAAACTCCAAAATCTCTTTAAGAGTTCAAAACCTCTCAACTGTGGTCTCCTGTAAACATCAAAATAAGTTAAATACGTTCTTGTTTCAAGGGAAAAGAACCAGGGCACAGGCACAATCTGAACAAAAGCAAAACCAAACGCTAACTGTAAATACCTTAGCATCCGATCGATGTCCAGGATCCACTCATGATCTTCTCGGCTGCACTGCAGGGCTGCGGGGCCACCTTCCTCAGCCTACACAGATCATCTCCTAGGCTTCTGCTGTCTCCACTCCTCCACTGCTGGGGCTCTGCTTGCTGATCATCCTGTGGTACTGGCATGTCCACTGGGCAGTTTCACCAGAAGCACCTCCTGGTTTCTCTTCTTGGTGCCAGCCCTTAAATTCTCTCCATGACCCCTTCAATCCAACGCTTCGAATGCTAACTGAGCTGGCTTCCTCACCAAAGCCCACTCCTGGCCTCTCACAATGCCAAGCCTCGGCTGCTCTCCATGACCCCTTCATGCCTTCAAAACCAGGACCACCTGGATGACTCTTAACACTCCCAAGTTTGACTGCCAGGACAAGGTACAGCTTTGGCTGCCTCTGGAAGACCACTTCTATGTGTGGACCCTGAGAAAACACTTCCCAGAAGATTTCATCACTGTGTTGTCGGTCTCTTCTTAATCACCACTACTTTCTCAGCTGCACCTAATTGCTATCAATTGTTCCAGCAAGGCAAAGGTTTTACTTTAGTGGTTCTGATTTCTTGCTAATCACAGTCCATTTTTTATCCCCACCTGACCAGACACCATGAATTCTTCACACAAACACCCCAGTAGAGTCTTTGTTCCCATGTGAAAGTGTACAAGCCTGGCCTCCAATGTCTGCACAGAGCTCAACGTTCTTATCCCCCAAGCTCATGCAGAATTGTCCCGCAAATTCTCCATACTCAATAGCTTTTCTTTTCGTTTTTGAAATGTAAATAAAGAAAATATCCAATAAAATGATAAAATATAAATAAATATAAATATCAGCCTTTTCACGCACAGAGTCACAGACATATGGACACATACACACACTCACGGTCACACACGTTCACACACTCTTAAAATTTCAGACATTCCAATCAGGTAATCCTAGAATTTACCTGTTGGGTTGATGGGATCCCATAAATACAATAAAATTACTCGTGGGATGAAATGTTATAAAATCCTGGATACAACACCTTTGTCTAGGAGCGGAGCCTACAAGATCCTTGACTTTGTGAGCAGCCTCTGGCTAATGTGTTGGCCATTTTCACCAAGTAGAGCCTGACTCCTGGTCCACCTGTGTTGAGATGCACCATCTTCTCATCACCCTTCCATATGAACGGCTTTGAGTTTAGGTTGTGTCCCTTTCATTGGAAATACCAAAGCTCCCTCAAGAAAACTACAACAGAGGGCAAGGAAATGGTTCAGTGGGTAAACCGTTCTGACACAGGCATGGAAGCCTGAGTTTGGAGCACCAGCAACCACATCAAGGGCTGGGCAGGGCAACTCAATAGCTTTTCTAACCCAAAGTGCCAAAGCCCTTCCCAAAGCAACATGAAGGCAGTCATGGCAATATCCACCCCTGTCCCCATCCTGGTACCAACTTGTCACAGTTAGAGTTGCTATTGCTATGATAAAACATGTCCAAAGGCAACTTGGGAGCGGGGGAAGGGTTTATTCTACTTATGCTTCCAGGCATAAGTATTGAGAGAAAGCAGGGCAGGAACTCAAACAGGGTAGGAACCTGGAAGCAGGAGCGAATACAGAGGCCATGGGGGGTGCTATTTACTGACTTGGTCATTATGGCTCTTCCTTACAGATCTCAGAACCAGCAGCCTAGGAAGGGCCCCACCCACAGTGGGCTGGATCCTCCTGCATCAATCAGTAACAAATAAAACGTCCTACAAGCTCCCTTTCAACCAGATATTATGGAGACATTTTATAATTGATATTCTTTGCTCTTAAAACAAGCTTATGTCAAGTTGACACAGAAAGTAACCCAGTCCTATACTTTAGAACCTGGGTTAGAATGAAAAAGGTAGCTTTTTTTGTGCGTGTCAATTTCTATGTACCAAGGATGGGATTGAAAATATAATCTAACTTGTATTTTCTCTGAGTAACAATGTATTTTACAGAGAGACTGAAAGCACAGTCTTCAAATAAGTTGAAGAAGAATTCTGTGGTTTGGTGTTAGGTCTATGGCTCAGTTGGTAAAATGCTTGACACACAGGTATGAGGATCTAAGCTCCGATTCTCAGCAGTTATTTTAAAAGCCATACATGCTGTGCATGACTGTATAGACCTGCAGCTGGGGAGGGCATAAGATCCCTGGAGATTGCTAGAGAGCAAACTGATAAGCTGGAGGTTTAGTAAGAAACCCTACCTCAAAAAATAAGTTGGAGAGTAGATGAGGAGACAAGTCAATATCAACTTGCTGCCTCCACACACGTGTGCACATATATAGCTACCAAACCAGTGTGTACACACACATGTATGTGATCATCTACATGCACACATAAATACATGAATAGTAAAGTATGTTAAGGCAGTCTAACCTCCAGAATAATTAAAGGCAACAAGTAGCTCTATGACCAAGCTATGTAAGCAGAAGGTAAGCATGCACAGGGCTCTGAGTTCAGTCCTTTGCAACAGAAGGAGGGGGAGGGGAGGGGGAGGGGAAGGGGGAGGAAGGAGAGGGGGAGGGGGAGGAAGGAAAGGGGGAGGGGAGGGAGAGGAAGGAGAGGGGGAGGGGGAGGGAGAGGAAGGAGAAGGAGAGGGAGAGGGAGAGGGAGAGGGAGAGGGAGAGGGAGAGGGAGAGGGAGAGGGAGAGGGAGAGAGAGAGGGAGAGGGAGAGAGCAAGCAAAGGCATACACATGGTAATGGGATTTCCATCAGTGAGAGAGGTCCTACTGGGATCTCTTATCTTGTAGCATCAAGCTATCTTAGTTTGTAGAATCACAGTCATATTGTTTGCATAGTTATCACTGAGTGACACATTGACGTGAGGTATGTTGACTGCATGGCTATATTTAGCTGAAAGAAAATGAAGACATGGAAAAACAAAACTGAATATGGTAGGAGACAGGAACCCAGGGATATTGAGATGATCAGAGCCTATTGTGGGCAGCGGGTGGCTCCTTCTGCCTTAATCACGCTAGTGTGGTACCCCTAATTGGCCAGATTGATGTGAAGTTATTGGTACCCCCTGTTTATTTTCTTACCCATACCAGGATATGATCTCAGTTTCACTGTATTGCGTGTGAACCCAACACTTAGAAGGAGACCTGGAAACTAGAAAATATTAACACTAAGAGTATTTTTAATGGAGAAAAGTTATTCTAATCTGAAAATGCTTTCTTATTTATATCCTTGTTTATCAACAAAAGAAAAAAAAAGAGCAAAATTTATTTCCTAAGCATTCTTCACTGTGTGAGTACTGTGTGGGTCAGAAAATACTGGGCTTGGGGCCTCTTTCCTCCTAATGAGTTGTGTGTTGTGATGCAGAACTTATATTCCCAGTGGACCCTGTGCGTTCAGATCCACTAATTTATCTTCTAAGAATTAACACTGTCTTTGTTAATAGCCCAAGCTCCAGTCCTTAGTGAAGTCCTCATCTGTGTATGTGTGTGTGTGTGTGTGTGTGTGTGTGTGTGTGTGCCAGCGCAGTACAGATGTGCACCAGGCTAAAATAACTCAATGTCATTTTAGTGCTTGCTATGACAGGGCAGGCTCATCTACAAGAAAACCTTTCTTTTCTTAATAAGAAACCTTCCGTGTTCTCTGTTTTAACATGAGCCTGAAGTAAGCTGAGAGCTATTTGATGCTGAATTCTGAGCAAAGGGTTCTTTGTGGGCAGGTCTGTCAAACAGCATTGTTTCCATGGCAACCCTGGCTAGCTAACCCATTTGGGAAAATACTAGTAGGACCTAACACTCTATCATCTGTCATTCAATAATTTCATGTTCATAATAACTAGGAAATCAATGGCTATCCTTTGAGACAGTTTGTGGAAAGGGCAGGCACACTATTGGCAGCGTGGGAGTTTACATTTGTGTCTATTTGTTGTGATCCCAGTGCCAAGTCAGGAGTGTGAGGAATAACGTGTGTGTTTGGACTGGCACAAAGACTAAAGGCAGGTTCAGATTGCAATCTAATTACAACCACAGTGTTTACATGTACAAAGAGAGGAAACCAAATGGCGGAGTAATAAAGCATTTGCTAGACCGTCGGGAGGGAAGGCTCACCTAATGCTAACATTGCACTTTTAAAATTCTGCATGAAAAGGCAAAGTCCAAGTCATCATGAGACTGGCATGAGCAAATCTGGTAACGTAAAAGGCATTCTTTTTCTTATCTCAGCTTTCTAATTAAACGGCTTATCATTGTAGAAGCTGTGCTACCTGGATGATATGCACAGAATATAAATTGATCATAGAAAAGTAATTAAAATTCTTAAACATGTGGCCCGTTGACTTTACATATAACTCTTTTTTAGAGTGAGGTTTGATAATAAGGGGACTTAGTCAGGTAGAGAAATGTACACTCAGTTATTACCTTGACAGTGTTCATCAATTGGAAAAAAAAAATGCCAAGAATAATTTCATCCAATCGATATTATAAATAAGAATGCATGATGAATTAAGACCATAAATGTGAGTATTCTTCTTTGTAGGCATTTTGTATTCTGTAAAGAAAGGGCTACTTCACCTTAATGAAATTATTTAGGACCTACCAATTCATTCTTCATAAAAAGGTGATTATTTTCAATCTAGAAACAGAACAGAAATGTTCCACAGAACATTAAATTGCGTTTCCTCGGCACAACATGATTTTAGAGCAACCCACCCCTGCTGGGTGTGCATAGCAGAGGCCTTTCTCTGGGAGTTTATGCAGTCCAGCTTTTATCAAAGTGAACCTGTGGGTTCTGATTAAAGCATCATTTTTTTAACATGAGAGATGAGATAAAGTCTTCTGAAGTGAACTAGAATTTTATGCAAAGAGAGAATGGCTCCCTCAATTCCTGCCCTGTGCTAAGGATGAGCTTGGGAAGTGAACAGATTGTATAGCTGCTTGCATCTTCAAACCCAAACACTACTGAAGTCTTTTTCGGTTTAATAATTGGTGTGTGTGTGCATTGAGTGCTCCTGTGAGTGTGTGTGTGTGTGTGTGTGTGTGTGTGTGTGTGTGTGTGCCAGCATCTCTGTGTGTGCACCATGAGCATGCAGGTACTGGAGGCCAGAAATCAGGGGAGTCAGAACCCCTAGAATTAGAGTTATAGACTGTTATGAGCTGATTCAGTACATCTGGGGAACTGAACCCAGGTCCTCCACAAGAGCAACAAGAACCCTTAACTGCTGAGCTATCTCTTCAGGCCCCCTACTGAAGAGTTTAAAAGTCCAATTTCATATGTTTTTTAATAAAAATGCACAAATCTCAAAAGTCTGGTTGAATAAACAGGGGTTTATTCATCCTTCTGCTTCCTTCTGGAACTTTCTTTCCTTTCTCTTCTTCTTTTTGCTGTCCATATTACTCTTGGTTCTGAAGGCTATCCATTGCTGTTGTATTAGGGAGACATATTTAAATAAATCATGAATATTTCTGCTCTCTTTACCTTCAAAAGCTCCCGCAAATATCACAGATTACTTAGATACGTAAGCAAAATCCAAATGATAGCAAAGGCAAAACAATTACATAGAATAAACTCTTCTTACAATGCTTTTGTTAGAGTATATCCATGGTACAAAGTGATTAGCCTCATACTGACATTTTTGTTCAAGTATATCAGATACTTCAATCACATTTCCTCCCTATTGCTATCTCCTTTTCCTCCTCCTTATGCTAATTTCTTCATCATCTCCCAAAATCTTTCAAAGTAGATTGTGTGTGTGTGTGTGTGTGTGTGTGTGTGTGTGTGTGTATAAAATCTTGTTTCTATATGTAAGAAGAAGAATGCAGTATTCTCTCTGGATTTAGATTATTTTGCCTAGTGTGGTGGTCTACAAATCTATCCATTTTCCTGCAAATGACATTAAATTTTTCTCCTCTATGGCTTAATAAAATACTAGTTAACATATATAATGTTTTCTTCATGAAATGAATTTTGTCTGGAAATAGTTGTTGTTGATGTTGTTTCACAAGCATGTTGTCTGTGTATCTAAATACAACAACAGATAAGAAATTCAATGACTTTAACAAGACAAAATGTTTCCTGAAAGCCATAACGGTCCAGTAAAGGTTCTGACCATCATTCTTGGCTCTTATTCCTGTTACTGAGGAACTTGCTGATATGAGATCAGCATTGCTCTTCAAAAAAGAAGATGAAGAAGAAGAAGAATTACTTGCAGCTAGAGAGATGGCTCAGTGGTTAAGAGCACTGACTGCTCTTCCAGAGGTCCTGAGTTCAATTCCCAGCAACCCCATTGTGGCTCACAACCATCTGTAATGGGATCCAATGCCCTCTTCTGGTGTGTCTGAAGACAGTCACAGTGTACACATATATGCCAAATAAATAATATTTCAAAATTACTTATTATTTTACAAGTGACTCAGAAATAAAAGTACATCAAAAGTTTCATAATCTCATAATCTCAGTCTTCCGTACATATCATTCTATTTTCTCAAAACTGGGAGCAGAATGCACATTAATTTCAGAGGGCTGATTTTTGTGGTTGAAAACAACAGAAAATCCATTGTTTTCTTGCTCAAAATCCTAGCATTTGAAAGCAGAGTGTCAGCTGGGCATGCTCTCTCTGTAGCCTTTGTATAGAGTTGCTACCTGATGCTTCTAGCCTCCGCTACTCCTCAGCTTGTTAAGGTCTAGCTTGGACTCTGGTTCTCCTACATCTGGCATTTCTGTGGCTCTCTTCTTACAAGGGCTTAAGAGACCACCTTACTCCTCATCTTAACCAGTGACATCCATGGGGACCCTATGGCCAGACAAGGTCATTTCACATCACGTAATATTACAGAGTGTAATTACATACTGCCTATCATAGTGTATATCATAAGCACATACTGTAATATCAGCATTGCTTCAAACCACAATAACTTTAGATTTTTATCTTAAATCTTTGGCTCTTTTGGGGGGAAAGTGAAACCTTTACAATATAAACAATAACATATGTAACTTATATGGGAATAATTTCCAAAAGTCTATTTTGTGTATGTTTGTGTGCGTGTGTTGTTGTTGTTGTTGTTGTTGTTGAACAGAGTACTATTTCTCCTGCTTTAGTATTTGTGCTTGAAACATCCTAGGCATACTTTGCTCTTAGGCAATGGGTACCACAGATGCTTCATAGCACATAGGTAAAACACCTGCGGAAATAAGGATAGATATTCTGAAATGTGTGTGCGATAATCCATCTTTTAAATACAAGCTATTGCCTAGAATTCCTTATCAGAGTAGTGCTGGAATTACTGTATCTATTGTTATACTGTTTTCCTATTGAAGCTGCTAAACTTGCTCTGGTCTAGCCTCCAGTGAAATGTCATAGCTAGAGTTTAGGGCATCTTAGTGGAGTGTTTAGGGCATCGTCCCTTGGATGCCTTTTATAGAAGGAAGAGGCTATCTTCAGATGTGAAAGAAGACTGATTGAATTTGGAATCCTGTTCTGTGGAAACTCACTGGTCTTTAATGTTCTCATCTTTAGAAGTGAAAGGGCTGTCTGTTGTCAGGATGAAGTGACACAGCATAGAAGAGTGCCTTTTTCACCGTCACATGGGCACTACCTGCAGAAAGGTCTAGCCATATCCAACCGGGATTGCCGCAAGGGGGCCTGGGCTTCCACAATGCACTGCCTGCAGTGTGAGGACAGACTGTTGTTGCCCCCAGCTTTTATACAGATAGTGTCTTTGCAGCCTTCTCTCATTCTCCTTGCTGTTTGGGAAAGGAAGGATGTAGAAGAAACAGGAAGATGCTAAGCCTATGCTAGCTGGAGATGTCCTAACCGCAGCCCTTGTGTTTGACAGCAGGCAGAAGTGAAACTTGCACCGATGAGCGAGAAGTACCATTGAGCATCATCCTTTTCTCACTGGGTGAAAGATAAAACTGTCCCAGGGTCTAGGGCTCTGTTTATCGACACTCCCAATGGAAGCACAGACATGGCATTCCAAGTTTAACTTCTCACCACATCAAATAACAGGAGGACAAGAAAACTCTGTCTTACATTACCCAACTGGGTTACTGTTGTTTGAATGCTGCTTCATTGAAGCAAAATTGCCATTACAAGCAAAGGATGTCAAAAGGCCTTTCATTTAAACCTAGTTAAATCTTTACAAGTCCCGGTAGTGAGCAAATAGAGCAGATATACCCTCCACTCTTCAGTTTTTTCAGCTATTAACGTTAGTTCTTACATGATCAGCAACTTTTTGTCCCAGGTGGCGGTGCCTAAGAACCTTACTTGTTAACAGAAGGAGACAAAGATATTGAATAGTCAGAAAACAGATGTGGGCTGAAGAGCTCAGGTTTAGGCTGGCTCTAAATACCATCCATTTCTCCATGACCTGAGGCAGACGTATTATCAGACCACAGCAGTTTCTCTGGCCGTTAAATGAGAAGATTATACTAGATTGATTTAATTTGCATTTCTAGAATAAAGACCTCCTCGTTGAAAAATCTGATGATTACTGTAGATAATTTTCTCACTATCTAACATACATACATAATGTGTGTGTGTGTGTGTGTGTGTGTGTGTGTGTGTGTGTGTGAAAGAGAGAGAGATAGAGAGACAGAGACAGAGACAGAGACAGAGACAGACAGAGATGGGGGAGGGAGGGGGAAGCGAGACAGAGGAGAGGAGAGATAGGAATGTCTATCATAATCCCTGAATCAAAGGCATGTTTATCTGGTGTTCCAGGCCTCCAAACCCAACGTCAGTTCATAGTCCAAATCACTATTTCACTGTTCACCATGTCCATTTTATTCCCCGCTGGAACAACAGCAAAAAAGGAGGAAAAGATAAAGATGAAAAATGAGGAAAAGTCATAACTAAAGCAGCAATTAAAGGATTGATTTCATTTTCAACTCATTGATTACAAACTCTAGCACATATAGGAAACAGGGACTTCTCCACACTTAGTCACCTGCCAAGTTACAAACAGGGCATTCTCTTATTATCTGCACGAAAGTGGGTGACCAACAGCACCAGCAAGCTCCTTTTCAGTTATTCAATTCCTATTTTTTGAGATTATAATTGCCTCATCTCTTCGTCCCCTTTCCTCCAAACCTTCCCATATACCCTTCCTTACCTCTTTAAAAGTCAAGTTCATGGCCTCTTTTTTCCACTAATTGGAGTTACAGAGATCCACCTCAGGTTAGCTGAGAGAGGTTGGTATTAGCTCTAGGGAAATAAAACATTATATTATCAGAAAAGGAATATAATCATAGTAGATGAACTGGCTTTGCTATGAGTGTGTGCATATGATGGACATGATAGCTACATATTGATATAAACCAGAGCATGGAAGTACTGTTAATATGCAAGGTTAGAAGGTGACTATTGGAATAGTCATTACCTATTGGAGAATATTGATACTTAGGGTATAACACTTAAAATCTTAGAATCTTAGGTCTTAATGAAGATGGTGACTATTAATCAATTTTGTATAAAAGCAAAACTACAACCTTGATGGCCACTCAAGCAATGGTAACCAGGAAAACAACCTCATGTTGAGTCTGAGGAGTAATATCCCAGAAAAGGTGATGTTGCAAAGTGAGCAGGTATGTATGCGGCAGAGAGAGGCGCTCTGTGTTCAGAGACCAGCACAGTTCTAGGTGCGGAGGGAGGGGCCAGGTAAGGGTAGAACACATGGAAAGGTTTGAATGACAGCCAATAATGGCAGGACAGTGACCTGGACCCTGGCTAGAGAGGCTGGCCATGGCCAGGAGTGTGTAGATTGATGCATTTAACCTTACCATGCTGAAAGTTCCACACGGGTCTGCAGTGGGGGGAATATATGGTGACATTTATACGAGCGGATGCTTCCAGACTAGATAAATTGCGAGGACATGTCGGAGAAGTACCAGGGAGAGCAGGACATTGACGATAATATCAACCTGGATGGATGCTAAAATAAGGATATTTAGGAGGCAAAGTCAAAAGGACTCTCGGTTTTCTATGTATCAAACTGGAAAGTCGGGTCCTGCCTTGGGAATGCTGCTCTATCCTCCTAAGTTTCGCACTCTATACTGCTGATGATCAAATAAGAGATACATGAACAAGCCTATTGGCTTGTGCATAAGAAAACACTGGCATTATTTTTTTTTTCTAAAAGCTTTTGTTGGAAGGCAGCCAACCTTTCAACTTTGGGCGAGTGTTATAGCTAAGCACATTAACGCGTTCCTCCTGTATTTAAAGGCAGACATCGGTTACCCTGTGCTAGATAAAACATAATTATTTGAAAACAAGGAATTGTGTCCAGAAGGCACGCTTTGCCATAGCAACCTTAACGCTGAGCTACAATGTGCCTTTGAGCTCTGTGGAGGCAGTTTATCATTCGAGCCACGTGCCCAATGTGTCCTAGTTTAGTATCCACTTATTTAGTTAGATAGCCAAGATCGTGACTCGAGATGAGATTATTCTAAGTTCTGTCTTCTTTTTATGCTCGCAAGTATAATATGCTTACACTTTAAAATCATTTTAAATTTTTAAATGAAATAAAACAGACTGTCTGGCAAGCACACACAGGGCCAAGAAGTAAAGCCATTTTTCACCCTTCTTCCAGGGTTTTATAACTATGTGTCTGAGGGAGATACAAATATTTTCTCCAAGACCGACAAATATTTTCTTCTTCAGCTGAACCATTAAAATTTGACGATGTGACTCTGGTACAAATTGGAGGAAGAGCTGAATTAAAGTATGAAAATGTTCACAAAATTTATGTCCATGTTTGTCCCCAATTTCTCTATGGACTAAGAAGCTATTGCAGCTTAAAGCTTGAAAAAACAGGTTTTCTGGTTTTTTTTTTTTTTAAGAAAAGTTTAATATATTTTCTCTTCTGTTTAAAAATAAAAATATCTTAGGCATACAAATGAAAAAAAGTCTTTCTGATTACAATCATTTGGTCTTTGAACTCAATATTTATTTAAGTACATTCAGCTAGATATTTGGACAAATTTAGCCACAGGAGGAGTTAGAGACGAGGAATGAGCTGTCTTTCTTCTCTTGTAGAGATATTTTAGTTTTGTGTCACCCCACCCCCACCCCCATATCCACCCAGAGCCTAGAGCGTTTCTGGCACAGGAGCTCGATCTAGCCCTGGTCTACCCTGTGTCAGAACCAGGTGTACTGGCTGAGGAGTAACAAAACTCCACCAGCAGGAAAATCCCTGAAGAATGTATTCTTAACACAACCGGCTAGCCCCTTCTCATTGTTCATTAAAGAAGTTGTTTAGACTCTTTCTGCATCTTTTAGAAATGAGGTACTGAAATGGATGCTGTCACCCAGCCAGACATGATCTCTAAGTTCCTCACTTAAGAGGGAAGTTGTCACATGTCCTCAGTTCTAAGCCAATAAAATTTTGCATTTTAATTTATTTTAAATGTAAAAGGGGGACTTAACGTGTATATATAATTTAAATATCCAATGACTTTCTTTTATCTACTGCTCCTAAACTAATACCTAACTGATAATCTTTTGATAGGCAATGCCTCCTTTGGCCTGAGGGGGACCAAATGATACCATCTGTTTCATGGGGAAGAGTGCAAAGTTAGTGTAAGAGGCATGGATTGTTCTTCATCAATTTTACAAGTACTTTGGTTTCCCATGCTACTCAGTCATCCAGTAGTGCTATGGAGTAGCTGTTGAGTGTTTGCCAGTAATCATATAGAAAAAGAAAGGGGTAGTGCTTGTTTTCCAAGATGCTGCAGTCCAGGGGGAGTTAAGGATGAAGTGGCAGAATATTTGTGCTAATTCTGGGTTGTAGGTATAGAAGAAGGGATACTTGGCTTAGCTACAGAGAGAAGGCAACAAGCTACACGGGGTGCAAAAAGTAGTAATTTTCAAATAGATGATGGTCTCCAAGGTAGAGGAAAGTACACAGTTGTCTGAGAGGGCTATAAATGGAAGGGTACACAAGGGTGGATGAGTAAGGGAGTTGAAGACAATGCAATAGAGGCTACCAATTTTTTGCCACACTACCTATCACACACAGATATGCAAATACACACACAATGGTACATACATCAAACTTAATCTATTACATTCTCTCTCAATAGTCATGTAACATGCTACAATTCATTCATTTTGAATCTTTCATCCTCAAAGCAAATAATAAGCAACCCACATCAAGCATATGCAAGATAACATTTGTATGATTGCATGTTTGTATAATTTTGTAAAACTATGCAACATTGAAGGCAGAGATGGATTTATGCAGTTCTAACAGGGTTATTTTTTTCCCTGCCTCTATGAACATTCTTCTGTGGTGCATTATCATTCATTTGAATTTATAACTGACATTGACAAACATCAAAAGTGCACTGATCCTGCATATATTCATTTTTAACAGAAGCAAGCTTCAAGATCTAACTTGGAAAACTTGGAAACATTACTCTCATTTTCTGGAACACTAAATGAAAGTAGAGGGTCACCCTTAATGTCACTGGCATTGTTTCAGAATCACCCGGAAGGACTCCCTGAGAGAAAGAGACTATGAAATTCATTTCCAACACCAACAAAGACATTCAAGTTTGTATAAAAAGAAGGAAGTAACTAGAGTCACTGTATAAAGACACCAGCTTTTTTTATAATTGTCCCCAAGGAATTTTATAGCTGGTTAATTAATTAAAGAAAGAAAGAAAGAAAGAAAGAAAGAAAGAAAGAAGGAAAGAAATCCTGACTTTTGAAAACCCACACATTCGCATTTCATGCTAATGTAAAAAAACAAAATTGCAAGTTCCAGCTATATAAATAGTCATGACTTTGTCAGACTTTAATGGCAGAACAGGAGATTCTGTGAGATTCATTGCGTTTAGCCTATGGCTACATTTCTACCATAAAATTTCCGAGTTGGCTGTTAATGTAAAACAAAGTGATTTCATTGTGGTCCGCCTTGGAAGACAGCCTGATGCTGGAGGAAGTTGCCCTGCTGCTATTTCTATGGAGGTGCAGTAGCAGCAGCAGCAGCAGCAGCTGGGGTAAAGGGTTCCACTGCCAAGAGAGTGTGGTTGGGGGATCAGTGTAGGGTGTGGGTATCAGGGGTGACTGTTGTGTCACATTAGTATTTAGCTGCAAAGCCTCAGCCTGAGAACTAGTCACATGTGACAAATCTCCCCCTTTCAATTTGATAGGAGGCCCTGCTTGACTTCTTCTAACCAGAAGAAGAAAAGAAGATTTCGGGTTAAGGCTATGTAACTCCATTCTGTGATAAAGCAGGATTTTTTCCTATGCTAATTTGTATTATTTTCCATAAGAAATGAGAAGAGAAGAAATCCTTTATTAAAAGGGTTTTAGTGATAAGCACGAACCTTTTCTTTTCCCCTTGTCCTTTTTATTTAGTCTCAAACAATGGTTTCATAACTGTTGGGTTTTTTTTTTTTTAAACCCTGTGATGGAGTCTGTGGGTGTCTCCATAAAACAGTAGTTGGATGGTAACCTACTTGCTTGGCACGCTTGTGTTTTCGTGCGCTGTAATCCTTCTAAGTACCCATACAATAGTGTAACAGCTGGTGCAGGCTTCAGCAGGGGTGTTATGTGCTATGTTGGGACTTGAGATCCAAGCAGAGAATGAGCTGGGTCAGCTTTGAATAGCCCTAAGTACCCCTCAGACAGCTGGCCCACTGTCTATATACCAACCAGTCTTGGGAAAGAGACTCTTCGGATAGCATTAATTTCCTTCTCCAGCAGACGGCAAAATAACAGGAGCCAGGTTCGCTGTGTACCTTGGGACTTTCACCTAATGATCTTCTGGAAAGCAGGTGCACTGGCAGGGAGTTGAAGCTGCTGAGAACCCGACCAGTATTAGAGAGTAAACCTTTGCTGCCATGGGGCTTTTATAAGAGTGGGGTGCATTAGCGTCAGATCATTACAAAGCGTTTTGCTGACTACTGCAGAATTAATGGCCCTTTTACAGCTCACAGTTAATGACTGTCAAGAAACAAGTTTATATCTGTTCAAATTGTAATGGTAAATCAAAGTAGCCAGCTGCCAGATGCATGCAGCGAATGCAGAGTCCTTCTTGTGTAATAACGTTTGATGCTTCCCTTAGACCAGCAGCTTATTGGATCGCTGCTGCGAACCTAAATCGTCTTGCTTGTGCCTGATATACATTTATCAAGGCAAAAACAAAGCAAGCAGTCCCGTGAAGAAGAGACCCTTATAGAAATTTTCTTTCAACATGAAAGTACACAAAATGATTATATATTCAGTCTCTCATTTTAAGTTGGATTTTTTTGTTGTTGTTTCAGTCAATGCTCATGAAGATTGTAACCTCATTTTCTCATTACTGAATGTAGACACCTGATGCGAACTCATCCAGCTCTCGCTCCCTTTTGTAGGTTACTAAATTGGCCATATTTTTATTTACCATTTTCTTCTGTCTGAGGAAAAAGAAGAAAGTCTTCCAGTCAACACCTGCTGCCTTCCCCCATGTGTTTCCTCCCAGTCACTCATCCCTAGATTTGCTCTCCAGAGAACTTCTGTCCCTCCAATCTCTTCTTCCTTGGAATCCTTTAAAACAATTTAACCAGGAATCCCTTTGGTGCTGACTTCTCCTGCAGAGTCATTTAGTCCCTCTCCTCTTTCCATTACTTGCTTCCTAAAAGACTCTTCTTCGCTGGTGTCTCCACCTCATCATTCATTGCGTCTGTGGGCTGTGCAGCCCATGGTCCCCACTCACTCATTCCTGGGTTAAGCAGAACCCTCAGAATGACAGATAGGTTCCAACTCTATACACACATGCCACTTTCCTGCCTGCCATTCTCAGCCCACTGCTGGTACATTCCTCACGTTTGAGACTTTGTCTCTGTGGATTCACAGTTGGGTTAGTCCTTGCATTTTTAAGTCATAACTCCTCTCTGGATTTAGTTCTGCACACATGAGCAGATATGTGCACATATAGGCATATATAGACACATTTACATATATACATATATGCACACGCATATGCACATGCATACATATATACACATATACACATGTACATACATACATATACATTCACAGTAGCATACACACACACACACACACACACACACACACACACACACACACAAAATGTGTGCACATGCACACATACTTCTTCTGTCCAGGCCTCATGTATCACCCCTGAACAGTAGATTATGTGCCATTCCTTTAACTGTCCCAAGATCTAATCTGCCAATTTTTTCTTCCCTTCTCCTTTCTTTAGGATTTCATTTTTATTCTAACTACTCCATCTCTGATATATATCTATATCTATATCTATATCTATATCTATATCTATATCTATATCTATATCTATATCTATATCTATATCTATATATCGCTGCTTATTTAGAAAAATGGCCAAAAACTATGAACATTAAAATACATAGGCATGTACCACGCATTTATAAGTAAAAAATAGATATAATAGTTCTCTCAACCAGTTAATATCCAACAATGATTAGCATACTGTACTTCTACTGAAAATTGTTTCAATGATTTATTTATTTAATTATTTAAGGTTAGCAGAATACCCATGTATAACAATAAGTACCTGTTGAATGAATAACCGAGTTTAACTAACTGTTTTTAATTAGTAGCTCTTGGATCATTACCCTGGTATTTCTCGGAACTGACAAAGTTATCCATTTTGTTTTACTTTGCAATTTTGTCCTCACTCGTTGGTGAACTAGTTTACCTGTTAAACCTATGGATGCAGAGAGGGGGTTTATCATTAAGGCAGAGGCGGGAAATGAAGCACAGTAGACTCTATTTGCATATTGCTAATTAATATTATAAATGAGTATTCTGTACTGCCAAGGCATGACAAAAATGTGAAATACATTTTCGGTCAAATGATCTCTGGATCCCAGGTACCACACTGATCATCTAGGCTGTCAGTGGACTTTCATTAGCTGCAATGATAATCCATTTCCAGTTGTAATCTTTCTACTGGCTGTATTCGAGTTCCACAGTACGTATAGAGACATGAAGTTCACACACGCATGCTGTTCTCTCTATGTGTGGACCTAAGCAAGGTTTCTTTGTCAATGTGGCATCGACCAAAGACATTGATAGAATGGCAGTGGCCTCCATGCTCCTCAGCATCTTCCTTTTCTCACCCGTACACAGCCTGCTTTTTTTTTTAATTAGGTATTTTCCTCATTTACGTTTCCAATGCTATCCCAAAAGTCCCACATACCCACCCCCCCCAATCCCCTACCCACCCACTCCCCCTTTTTGGCCCTGGCGTTCCCCTGTACTGGGGCATATAAAGTTTGCAAGTCCAAAGCTTTGATCTCCCAATTGCCTTTGTTCAACCTTCCTCTTTGTTGTGAAAATCTGGCAATGTGGGCTCAATGCTGGGTTTTGGTAATTTGCTTTGGTTCCATTTAGCTTAAGCAAATCTTGAAGCCCCATTACTGCTTTTCTCAAGTGCCCCCAACTCTGTGTAATCCATACTGCTCACCGTCTGCACACACGTTGTATTCTTAGCAGACATACTGCTATGAATATTTTATACAACTTCTAAAATTAGTTCCATATTTCTGAGTGTCCCCCAAACTGACAACTTCATCTTCGTTGCCTTGCCCCAGCAGTTAAAAGAGACTAGCGTAGATTTCATATCCCGCTTGTTGAACTTTTGAATAAGCTAGCCAATGAATCCCTTCCAAGCCATTCAGAAAGTGATAAGACTCTTGGGACCTCCTGTAGGATGGCTTATATGAGAAACAATTACTTCAGGTAATCGATCCTATCAATAACACCAAGAGAGGCAGGGACTATTAAACTCTTATCTTACAGGAGGTTGGCCATGCTTCTCTCTCAAATTGTGGAGCTGAAGTCCAAGCACAAGGCTCTTGCATTTTGCAGCTTATGTTTTCCCTTCTGCTTTGACTGTGTTGAGAGGTTCCTCAAGCTCTGAAAAAAAAAAGTAGAACAATGTTTAATATAAAAAGCTGCCCTTTCAAGTTTCCTGTATGTAAAAATAGGTATTTATCGCTTGATTAGCAAGCCGCGCAACCTACTTATCCTGCATTTGTTTGCTATGGCTTCGCCACGTTAACCCAGTTAGAAAGCACAGCTCCTCTGAGAGCCTGGATTGCTGAGATGGGCAAGAGCTTTCTTTGCAAAGATTGGAGTTCATTGACTGTGCGATGACAACATGCATGTGCTTAGTCTGCTCGTCTGAAACTCTTCCTGCTCACGTCAGCTTTACTGGCCTTCTTTCAAAAACTACTGCTTATGACTATAAACAAATGACCTGATGAAAATAAGGGTGGGTGAGCATGACAACACTCATCCTCCCGGTCCTAAATGTTCCTTCCACTTTAGCTAATGTTGTCGTGTCTCTTCGTACAGATTCAAGAGTCCCTCAATGTCAGCGTGACCTGTTCCTGAGCCACCATAAACTGTTTATTTCATAGTAATTATAACTTGTTTAAGTTTGTGTACTCAGAGGGGCTGCCTTTGAGTCTCAATCGTGCTATATTATACTGGAATAACAATCCTCAAATTATCTTCAGCTTAGTGTGGTATAGGTGCCCTCCCTTCATAAAGAATTGCATGCAGGGCTATGAGCTCCTATGATTGGCTTTTGTCAGAGACAACCATCAGAGGTCTAGGCTGTCTGTACCATGTGGCTCTGTTATACTGGTTCTGTTTACTAGTAAGCATGCCGTGAGTAACAAGAACTTGAGAGCAGCTTTTAGAGAACTCTTGACCAGGACTTTCTCCTGTATTCCACTAGCTGGAACATTTCATATCATGGCACCTAAAGATAAGAAGATTGGCAAAAAAAAATGAGTGTTCTAGGCCTAGAAAAATAAAATAACATAACACAGCACACAGACCCTCCGAGATGGAGGAAAATTGTATGGACCAGAATTGCATTTATAATCATGGTGAAAGTATTTCCAATAACAGGCTTTTAAAGTCAGTTATTATGAGGAAAAATATAAGAGGAGGCATAAACATTTATACCCACCATACAGGGTATAACCTGGCTTCATTTTTACTACATAAAACTTTAGGTTTATTCCAGCACAATTTAAAAAAACCCATAAATAAAGCCAAGCTTCCTGGATGAGTGTGAAGCACACTGGTCGGAAGGTAGGCTGACAACTGCTCATCACTTACCACAAATGGGTAAAACTGCAGCCACCCTGGCAAAAAAACAAAACAAAACAAAACAAAATAAAGATAAATGTATAAGAATCTGATGACTTGGGGAAATAAGCAGGTATTTATATATATATATACATATATATATATATAATTTTGCATTGTATTCCATCTATAATAATGGTATTCTGATTTCCCAGATTTTTTCCATTAGTTCAGGGAGGGGCTTTAAATAAGATTCTGTTTCCACCCACACATCTCTGACAACAAGGCACTCAGTCTTAGAACCACTGCTTCCAATATCAGAAAACATGTCCATATTCACACTTGGGTCAGAGGACAAAGTCTCCGTGTCCCTTGAACAAACATCTCGAAAGCATTCATCAGGAGACAGACAAATAATAGGAAGTCAATTGGATTCAGTCACTAGCAATAGTGGATTTTTAATGAGTCTTCTCTAACTTCTTAGTGCCTATCAAAGCATAATGGCTTTTGTATTACTGAGAGGCTTTCCCATGATGCACTACAAGGAGCGGAGAGTGGTGGTGAGAATCCTTTGAGGGATCTGAAGTCATAGAACAAGCAGCAACAGAACTGTGACCAAAGGAGGCATACCCAGGAAAGCGTGGTTTCAGTTAAAATCCTGACATATAGATTTATTCCATCAAATGGATTTAGTCAATCAAGCCTCTTGAGTGATTTGAGGTAGGCCAGGATTCTTGTGACTAACTCCCAATGGACCAAATATCTCCAAGATGAATCCATGTGTTCAGAAAGCAAGCTGATCTCTTTCTCCTTGCCTAACACTAACACCTAGAACTTGGACTGGTCACGGTCCTTCTAGTGAGTGGAGGTCTTTGATGCTGATCCAGACTGCCCTAAAGACCTGATCACTTGTACATCCCACAGATACAACCTGTAAATGTCAAGAAGAGGCAGAGGCACTCATTTAAGGCAGCCCTACCGCTTCATTTGTGATGCCCCGGATTAAAGCAGCTATGGAAAACGAACCAACTTCTATAGCTTTCTTCCCTGAAGAAGATAAGATGTCTTACTAGGAGAAAAAAAATCAGGTCCTAGAATAAAGTTAATTCAGAATTAAATATCAACTTTATCAACTATGTAGCCTCAACTGAACTATATAATTCTCAGAGCCTGAAGTCCTTTTTATATAAAAATGGCCACCTCCCTATATATTATAAATTTTGTATGAGATTTAAAATACTTCATTTCATAAAGTCAGCTGACTTTTCAAATTAGAAAAAAAATAAAGAGGCAATGGCTTTAACAATCATTTAAATCACTACTGGAATTGCCTTGCTACAGGTATTCAACAGATTATATCTGTTTTAATGCCTCCAATGGAAATTGAAAGGAAAGAAGAAGGCATCTTTCAGAATTTTCTGGGAGGACTAGGTAGCTCAGGAACCCAGTAATAGAACTGGTGCACCCAATGCTTCCCAGTGATCCAACACTTACCTCTAGTTGAATGCTACCTCTCTGGATGCTCGCAGAAGGTATGGTAGAAATGGATGCTCAACAAAGACTAGGAGACCCAGAGCATCTGTGTCTCACCCAGGTTGTACTTTGTACAGTCACTGAGCCCTTCCCCACTCCTTCTTGGCTGCCACTTAACGCCAAGTCATTCCTTACCTGAGAGAAACCTAGCCCCTTCCTAAGGAAACGGGACTCTTCAGTGTGTCTATCCACACATCTGCCAAATGCAGACAATTAGCATGTATACTTGTTATTTTAATATTTTCATAAGAATTATAAGCTGTAAAATCTTATTTAAAATTTATTGAGTACTTACACAGAACAGGCACCATATAATGTTCTGAAAACCTCCTTGGAGTAGGTTCTGATGCACCCAATTCACAGAAAATAAATAAATAAATAAATAAATAAATAAATAAATAAATGAGACATATCAGTGACTTCAATATGCTGCTTGTTCAAAAGCAAATGGCCTAGTTTTTGTTTTTCGTTTGTTTTTATTTTACATTATATGGGTGTTTTGCCTGTGTAAATGTATGCTGTGCTCATGGAAGCCAGAAGAGGGAGTTGAAACCCTGAAACTTGAGTTATGGAAGGTTGTGAGACTGTGTGAGTTGCTATGTGGGTGCTGGTGATAGAACCTGTCTTAGCCAGGGTTTCTATGGAGACAAAGCAGGAAGCATGTGGACTGCTTCCAGAGATGCCCAAGACAGAACTGAGATGCTGTCTTAGTCAGGGTTTCTATTCCTGCATAAAACATCATGACCAAGAAGCAGGCTGGGGAGGAAAGGGTTTATTCAGCTTACACTTCCACACTGCTCTTCATCACCAAAGGAAGTTAGGACTGGAACTCAAGCAGGTCAGGAAGCAGGAGCTGAAGCAGAGGCCATCGGGTATGGGAGGATGTTCTTTACTGGCTTGCTTCTCCTGGCTTGCTCAGTTTGCTTTCTTATAGAGCCCAAGACTCCCAGGCCAGGGATGGCACCACCCACAAGGGGCCCTCTCTCCTTGATCACTAACTGAGAAAATGCCTTATAGCTAGATCTCATGGAGGCATTTTCTCAACTGAAGCTCCTTTCTCTGGGATAACGCCAGTCTGTGTCAAGTTGACACACAAAACCAGCCAGTAGAGACCCCAAATCTTTTGGAAAAGCAGCCAGAGTTCTTAACCTCTGATCCATTTTTCTAGCCCAACATTGTAAATGGTTTTAGAAGGAGGTGTAAAGATGTCTAAATAACATCAAAGTCTAAAAGAATAGCAATTACTAGTACTATTACAAAAACAACAACTACTACTACTACTAATACTGATGATGATGGTGTGGGACATATTTGGGGCCAGACTGTGTGTGAAGTTAGACAGTTTTGTTTTACATTCACAGAAATAGAGGCAGCACTAACATGCTGGTTTGCAGTGAGGAGCATTTTCCCAGTGAGTTGTAGTTAAGCCTGAACATGTCGGGATCGGGCACCACAGTAGATGAGTCATTTCACTGAATCCTCCAGGTAGAGAAACTTCAAAACCCAAAGTTGGAACTGAAAAGCTCATTTCTCGGCTCTGTATCCCTTTACCTCCCTCGTTCTGTCATTTCCTACATTTACTTGCTGTCACGTATATAAATGATCAGCTAGGAAACAAAGCAGAAAGGCGAGCAAGAAGGCTGGTCCTCATCCCCCTCTCCTGTGTAAGCCTGCAGCTTTTCTGATGGTTTGCTGGATCTTTATACGGTGGTTATCTTTTCATGTGCCTGATGCCCCCCACTCACTATAAATTCTACTGCATTAAGACTGAGATGTTTGTATGCCATGGCTGCCATTATGATGACCAAGTAAGTGGCAAGGATCTGGTGATGAGAAAGGATGTACCTGTATCACATAGAAGCTCAGTGTCTAGACTCTATCTACTAAGGCCTGAAATGGGAAGGGAACTGGATAATAAGGAAGGCTGTAGGTATTGGCTCATAGGCAGGAAAGAACCAGAAGAATAAGAAGGCAACAGTAGCTCATCAGACTGTCGATACCTGTGACTGCTGTTGTGCATGAACACAGAGCCTTATTTAAAGGACAGATGGGCTGAGCCTGAAAGACTGGCTCCTGAGAAGAAGAAAAGGAGGGACCAAACAGTTCAGACTGACAGTGACCAGTCCTTCATGTACAGCAGGAGGCAGGAAGGCAGATGCCCAGCCCTTACTCAGACAGGAGAGTCAGGCCATGTTTTTACATAGAGCTTGACAAAGAGTCACAGTCATGGGGAACATGGTTGTGAGCTTTGCTAACTACATGTTAATGGGTTATGCACAGTCGCAGTAGAAATATCAGCTAATAAATGGGTCAATCTGAAGCTCAAGAGAATTGAAATCCAGCAGATTCATTCGTTTGTTTGTTTGTTTGTTTGTTTGTTTGTTTAAAGAAAGGTCTCACTATAGAGAACAAGCAGGGCTCTAACTCATAGAGATCCACCTGCCTCTGCCTCCCAAGTGCTGGAATTAAAGGTGTGCACCACCATCCTTAGCCCTAAATGTAGAAATTTAAACTTGCTATTTACTATCAAGTTTCTCATTTTCCTCAAAACCTCCAAATTTACCTACCTTAGGTAGCTACTTTTCATTATCCCTTAATTATACCACACATTCCCGAGTATTTCCTACCACCAAGTACTGAGCAGGAAAACACTCTTCAGCCACTGGCATATATTAAGGACAGCAATATCCCACAGGCAGCCGAGTGGAGTGAAGTTGGGAAATTGCTTAGGCTTCATTCAATCTATTTTATGCAGTCATGCTTGAGGAGGCAACATGGATCCTGGGAGTTAATTTTAGACTCCACTTCTGGCCCTCAGGGAAATTTTCCTATCTCAACATGCTATAAGCATCACCAGAGCCTTTCTTTCTCCTCAGCATCTGTGGATATGTTAGAATGAGAACTCTCTCCAAGGGACAAGCTGTGCAAGAAGGTACTGGTGAGCTCGTCAAAGTCAAACCACAGTGATGGCCTGAACCTGAATCTTGGCTCCCCGCTTACTAGTCACATGAGCACATACTACTCACGTGAAGAGGACTAGCCACCTCAAAGCATTTATAGTGAGAGCAAGGAGTACTCAGGCAATAGAGTACTAAATCACTATTAGCTCATATTTTCAAACTGGTCTGTCCCCAGTTGCTTTACTCGGTACTATTTTTACTATTCAATCAATACTGGCTGAATAAAGGTAGTCACTGAGTTGGAAATTTTCTACAAATGTAAAATCAGCACAAATTCTAATTCCTAGAGTCTGCTGTTGTTGAATAGTGTTACATTGTCAAGTCATAATACTTGGCTTCTAACCAATTCAGGAAAACCAGTACTAAGCTGGGCTAGACAGGTAGCTAGTATTTCCCCTCAAGAAGAGTGGGTTGGGCTCTCTGTTCAATGAGTATATAACTTGCCTCATGCTGTCTTGGTGTCTGGTGCACTCGTGTTCACAATACTTGCTTGTTATGCATGAGAGGAAAAAAAAAAACACCTGAGCATCAGACAGAGCTATTACTGTAATGGAAAATGGGTACTTCCCACAAGCCAGTAAACAAGACAATGAGATATAAACAGCAAGGATTCAGTAGCAACCGAGGTGATAGAAATGACAGTAACAGTTCAACAGATAAATGGTGACGCAATATAAGGGGAACCTCTGTTTATAATTAGAAAACATCACAAACGGATTTTTTGAAGTCTAAATTGGAGATCATCACTATCCTTATTCTATTTGCGGCTCTGGTAGACACAGGAAGTGTGTATTAGGCACGTTATGTGTCAGATAAACATAAACGTGCATCACTGTAACTGTATCTCTTGCAACAGCCACATGGTGAATGGTATGCATGCTTTAGAATAAGAAACAGGGAAAACCATACTAATAGTAACATAATGGAAATTCATCTCACATTACATTGGTAGAAACTGAGATGAAACAAGGCACCTTGACTGTAGAACCCATGGGCGTCAACATGGACAGAGTCCTTCATAACTCTAGAGCGAATGCTCACGTCTGCCCCTATACTCAGTCCTCACAACCAACTGGATTTGAAATATTATCTCGGGATGTGCATGTTGTATGAAGACACACAGGTCGTAATGACAAGGTTCAACTGGGAACTTACTGGTTCCCTTTGCAGTCTGTTTAGGAATGAGTCCATTCGCAGAGATGTGGAGGCTGATGGAGCCCACTAATGACAGTAAGCACTGACTGTGGGGACAGATTGAAAATGGCCAACAGGTGAGCACAGGGGGAAGGGGGAGTGGGAGTTCAGCGTGCTGATGCCTCAGGCTTTAGCTGAGTTAGTGGACGACATACATATACGGGAATTGTCAATGCCACAGCTTTCCAACTTTCTAAACTCGTGATAATGGTCAATATCTCAGTGTTGTGACCAACACTACATTAAAGACAAGCACAGGGCTCTTGGGTCTCCTGGAGCTGAGAATTTTAATATCAAATGATTTTTTTTTCCTTCATGAATCTGGAACAATGGCTGACACATTTTACCTCTGAGATGTTGCAAAAGTGAACTGCAATTTCCAACCCCCCCCCCCCATTCATTCTCCATCAGACCGTGAGTGTTTAGAAAATATATGTGTGATAAGTAAATGAGTAACTATCACTTGGACCAGAATGTTAATGTAAAGGAGGAAACATTTGTCATGCAAGTACCCCAGAAACTTCTAAAGCACATGTGATCAGACCCTATTCGTTTGTAGACAGTTTTAAAGGCTCTAGAATTTATGTTTATAGAATCAAATTCAATATACTTTATGTTCATGATTCTTCAGTTCTTTAATGTTTTTTAAAAATAGTCCAATGGGAGGAATGTCACCTGCTGATTAGCCACTGCAACGCAAACCTAAGTGTACGCCCCTTTGCCAAATCCAGATCTGTCATCTTCCAATTACATATATTTATTCACTGTGTGTTGATCGGAAACCCAGAGTGTGAAAAGGATCCTGGTAAAAGTTTAAGAGCTTAAAGGACAATCATATATTACTGCTGCCCTCGTATATGTTGTAGTCCAGTAGGAGAGATAAAACAGGAATATTTATAGATGTGATATGTGCCACAGTGTTATGGCTGTGGACAAAATATATCAGGAACTTAAACTTGAAGATATTAGTTAATGAAGTCCAACAGGAGACAGCAAAGGACCTTGCCTGGAGTTTCAGTAATTTATTTCAAAGAACATACAGAACCAATTAGCATCTGGGACAAAGGGAAGGTGAGATAGACTATACACTGAAGTGCAGCTTGCCTGAAACCCAAAGCAGAAGTGAATTTCAAGTGCCCAGTTAGGCCAGCACGGACCCCTCCTGGATCTGGATTTCTGCACTCCAAAGCCAGCAAAGTTCCTGGCACACCTGGATAAGTTGCAAATCCCAGTGAGCATGCAGTTGTAGTGCCAAAACACGGATCACTCTGGGGTGTTCCCTAATTAAATTCACTCGTGACCTATAAAAATCATGTGAGTACTCTAATGGAGAATGTGTGCATTTTTAAACCATCACTTCTGTTATTCTAGGTTAAATCTTGGCAGTTCTTCTTTCCTTCTTTTTAAAATTTTTAATGTCAGGACTTTGGAGTTTTATCTTGCACTTCCTCTGTCATCAGAATAAGACGTAACAGTAGAACTCCAACTTCCTGTAAACGAGAGACAGCTCAGCGGCTAGCTACTGAATTCAACCACGGAACTTGTAACCGGAGAAGCGAATCTGGACCTCTTTACTGAAGTTGACCTTGAACTAGACACAGCGCCTCTGAGCTCCGGGTTCTCTGTACCTGTGGAAGAACATAAGATGAGGGAACTTTAGAAACTGTATGTGTATATAAACTATTACTTTTAAGGATTAGAACTAGAATGGAAAAGTATAGCTCACGTATGAATATAGGAGAAGGCTTACATTTGGCAATGATCAAGAGAAAGACCAACCGCATCCGCAAGGAAAGAGCGTTTCAACATAAAGTTAGCATCGAGATTATCCGCTGCTTATGTCAGCTGTGAGAGACTCAGGGAATCGCAGACTCAGAGCAGCCACATGTGGCCCTTACTTCTCTAAGTAAGAACTGAAAATAGGGGCAGTTACATCTCTTTGTCCATATGTGGTACATTCTGAGACACGTAGTGGATACCTAAAACTTCCATTGGAACTCACTATGCTTAGACCTCTAGCCAAACTATGACACAGTTTAATTTATAATTTGGGCACAGTAAAAGAGTCTTAACTAGAAAACATGACAGTTATAAAATTACACCGTAAGCAAAGCTTCTCGAATGTTCTCTCTCACAATGTCTTCACATGGCACGTTTGCCTCTGAAAGCATTTGTAGCTTCCCTCTGGCATATCAAAATCATCGGCCTCATGCACGTTGGGACTTGAGAATGCTTGTAGGTAAATTAAAGGCTGCTTGGCACAAGTGACACAGTCGTACACAATTGACCTGAGCAGGAGACAGTGACTAATCGAGGAAGGGTCGTGTGGATGCACTGGAAAAACCAACCAACTCATTGCCCAAGCCTGAGGAAGAGAAAGGGCATGGACCTTAACTGCATCATCCAGGAACATTTGTCTCATTTATCCAGGAACTTAATACTTAGGTTTGGGGGCTTCAGTGGACCCAAGGCCACCAAACTAAAGAAGGTAGAACCAAACACGGGAAGACAGGATATGAGGAGATTGTGTGTCGTGAGAGGCGAGTTACTGAGATTCTTGGTGAGTTGGTTTTCAAAACATATCGCTGCGAACAACAATGAAAAACTGAAGAACTAAAGTCCATCTGGTAACTAAAATTGCCTAGGAAAGCCACTACCAAGGACAGAAGCTGTGACTTTCCTAGCCCTGTTGTAGCTTTCTGATGTCGCTGCCTGGATACATGATCCTTCCTTAAAAAACATACTAACCACCAGGACTCGACTCGACTCGACTCTTCTCGACTCTTCTCTTCTCTTCTCCCCCTCCCTCCCCCTCCCCCTCCCTCCCCCTCCCCCTTCTCTTCTCCCTCTCCCTCCCTCCCCATCCCCCTCCCCTCCCCTCCCCCTCCCCCTCCCCTCTCATATCCATTCATTCAAAATTATCAGCAGTGTCATTCTGATGATTACCTGTTCAAGGTGTGGTTTAATATATGCTCCTCTGTTCTCTGAACTGGCTACAAACTCTTTGCCTTTGGGAAGCCTTTGAGTGACATCATTTTCGCCTATCAGGTGACACAAAATATTCATTTATCTCTGCCTTGTGTGAGAGTACATGTCACATTGGCAGCCAGTAATTCACAGTCCCTAGCCTGGCTGATTGACTGGCTGACTGAAGACTCCTGGCGTGAGAATAGCCAACTCTCTGTCTCCACTTGTTACTCAGTAGAATTCCATCAAGAGAAATTCCCTCTCAGCTCTTCCTTCGCTATTCAGCCGTACAAGTTATGTAGGGTGAACAGGAAAATTGTTGATGCTTTCATTGCACTACCTGCTTAAGCTTTGATATTTAAATTAGATCTTGATGGACACGTGTCCCCTTTGGAATGACATGTGTGGGGAGCAGTGATTACAAGTTAAAAGCAATGAAATGAAACAACCCTATCCTGAGATACACCATTCCCATCTCTATGTTCTCACAGGGAATATTTGGAAAGATACTCACTCCTTATTAACACCCCCAAAAGCTGTATCTAATCGATTTGGGTTTTGGAAATATTTCAGATTAAGGGTCTTTTTCTCCATTTCCCATTTTATTGCAATTTTCTCATACAAGATAAGCTTCTTAGTCACTAGAAAATCTGACCCTCATATTCCAATGAAATTTGGAAGAGTCTGGAATCATGGGTCCTTTGTTCAAAATACCCTCTAATTCTTTGGGTTGAGCCCATTAGCAGCAGAGGTTGGAATCTTTCCAGGGTAAACGGGCCAAGGGCAGCATTTGATAAATGACTGGAGAAGCCACACTTGTTCCCTTGGTTGGAAACAAAAGAACAGAGGGCCTCGTAATGAATGAACACAAGGGCCAAGAGCAGCTGCAGAGCTGGACAAGCAACTTCAATGGAAACTGCTTACTTCACTGGAAGGCTCACTCTATTTGATAATTAAGAAGACATTCTTAAAGCTTTGATTTTTTTTTTTTATTAAAAAATCAACTCTAAGACATGGTAAGAGCTCCAAGTGAATAACAGCTAAGTTAGTTCCTTATCCAGCTTTCAAAACCTTCCACGAAGCAGTTTAGTCAGCGCTGACAGCAAACACCCAGAGATAAATAAACTAGCCATCCTTGCCGTATTGTACTCTATATCCTTGACCCAGAGATTTACCTGCAGAATATCAATGCCTAAGACTCCATCATGCACTTACAACTCAGCCTAGGAACTGCCAAATGCAATCAGTGTGTGCTTGAAAGATGTAAGCTCTAACATCTTCACACCTGATAACATCCAAGATACCAATCCTTCTATACTTAGAAAACTTCTGTTTGTGGCCATTGATTTTCATAGAATTCCTTGTGACTGCCTCTCTGAAGACACTTGTTCCATAAAGAAACCAGGTCTTAATTAATGTCTCCTACAAGTGGTTTCTGACTTGCAGATCGTCCTGGTGGACTTTGTTCACGTGAGTATCACCGATTATCAGGCCACTTTCAGGAAGGCCCCTGGTCTTGGCTTCCATCCAGGCTGTTAGGTGAAATTAGGCTCAGAAACTCTGATTATTGCCTCCCCAGGGAGACGGCCAACAATAACTGCTCGTCTCAGGCTACTTGCTGGAGTGGAGGTGTTGCTAGTCACAAAGCCAATTTGTTAACAATTAGTATTCATTTGATTTATTTCCTGTTATCGATTCTAATCATTCGACAAGACACTTCTGGAAAATTGGACTCCAAAAAGTATGTAGAGAGAAACAATGAAACATTTTTAAAATCTTCTGTGATTCCAAGCCAGAGTCACAAGTATACAAGTAATTATTTTTGCTTTTAAATCCTCCTGTTATCCTGTCCAGTATAAACTGTGCTTGGACAAGCACATACTTCTTAATTACCAGAGGTTTTTGGATAAGTCATTGATGAAACAAAAGAAATTGGCTTTTAGTAATCTCTGTAGTTGTCTGTAATGTATCTTTAAGGGACTCAAACTACTACCTTGCAACCCAATGTAACTATTTGTGAGTGTAAAATTAAATAAATTAATTCTTTTATTTGCAGATCTAAGCTTCCTCTTTAAGTCTATGTTCACCTTTGCATAGTATAAATTCCAAATATAGAGCCCCAAATGGAATCACTGTGCATTACATTAGAATGTAAATATCGCCAGTGTCAGCATCCTGTAATATTATATATGACTTTAATAAAATTAGCATAAATACTATATACATTGGTAATTTATCTAAGGAAGTCGATTGTATTTATCTCATTTTTAAATATAGATCTACATGCATTATGGTGCTTCAAATGTCTATTTAATGGACATGCCCTTATTATCTAATTAAAATATTTATTATCTGTTCCACTGTCATCTGCTCTCACTTGCTTGAATGTTCTTTATTTGCAGTAGGACACTATGCCTTGCATTTTTTTCTGGGTGCTGATCTTAACAGATAACCCACTCAATCATTTCTACAGGGTCAAAATTAAAACTGAATGAACCCTCCCCACCCACACCCCCACTCACAAACACTTTCATCCTTTCTTATACCATGCATAATTTCCATTTGTTTCTGGATTTATTTTCTAAATTTAAATAATTGCCCTTATTCGCCTTCCCTGTATTAAATACTGTTGAAAACATTTCTTGTCTTTGTTGCAAAACACGGAGTTGTGAACGAAGTAATTTCTGTTTCTCATTTTTTTATTACCATATTAGAGGCTTATACCAACGGAGAAATTAAATGTATGCTCTTTTAAAAATGTCCTACGTTCAACCCCTCTATCCTTAATAAACAGAGATGGTATTGACACAAGTGAATTTTGTTTAACCACACTACATTTGCTTCTTAATTAGTGAATATTCATCTGTCATCAGCAGCAGCTATGACACCCCACCCCGCTAACATGTTCTGTCATAAATAATCAATGAGGCACTATTAATATTCATGAGCTGGAATCTGTGTAGTCATGTGCACTGATGCAGAGACAGGGGGAGTGTTGCCATGAACTGACTGGAAACTCTGTGTGTATCGTTGAGCGCAAGATACTTCGGGAACGCGGAGAGCATGCACCCTGGCTTCTGCTTTCCGCTACCAGCGGTGGTGTGTCTGATTCTGGATCCAATTGACTGATGACAAACAGTCCCCAAGTCTGGAGGGAGATTCCCTTTTAGCTCACTTGCCTTTCAGTCCTGGGGAAACTAGAAGATTTGTGCTCTCTTTCTCTCTCTCTCCTCTGCCTCCTAGAATGGGCTGCAACTTGTGCACTTTTCAGAAAAGAGAGGAACATTACAAACTGCTCTACGAAGTTTCCCAGGTGAGTGCAGGTCTGTCCGCGAGCGGCAACTAAGCAGCCGGGGCTTTGTGTTCATCTGAGCGATGGGAACTCATTTCTGGCTTGCTTGATTTCTGTCTTTCAAGTGCATTTCGGAACCGAGGGCCGGCTTGCTGTTTAGGGGCTTTTTATTTGAGGTTTGGGTGGCAGTTTTCAGTTTCCTTGCCACTCCCCCTTCAGATGACTTCCTGTGGGATTCTTTTAGCGTTTTTTTGTGTATCGGCTGCCAAGATGTCTGTCAAGTCAGAGGAGCAGCGCTGAGATCCTGGACTGTAATCTTTTGAGAGCCCTCTCTGGTTTTGGGATCATGTTGACATTTGAAAAATCAATTGTATCATTGTCTGCATAAATACTGGGAGTTAATAGGTCTGTGATCTCAGTTATTTTGAATAGACAGGAAAAGTTTCTTGCCAAATCTGGTTAGCCAGAGGAAATTATTTGATTAATGAGACTTTTTTTTTTTTTTTTTTTTTTGCTTTGGTTTAAGAAAAAAATAAAACTTGGTGTTTTTGTATAAGGAAAATACATGATATGTCTTCAATTCAAAAAAAAAAAAAAGAAGAAGAAGAAAAACAAGTTTTCTTACCATCTATTCTTGGCTCCTTGTTCTATTTTTTTGTGTGTTTAGTCCTATAAACTAATAGCAAGCACTATTTCAGTGCACATTTGTGACCTAGGGAAAGCCATATAAATTCAAATATCTCTTTAATGTGTGTCTTCAGACTTTTCTGGTTTGAAAAGGTGGGGGAGACTATATAATTTTAGTCAGCTGCCATAATTTTAATATAACTCTATTAATTTACTGACTATTATTACTATCTACATTGATTTACTATTTATTTTAAGCATTGCTCACATGCAAATGTGTCATCTGGCAGAATAAAGTTTATTTCACCTGTCTTCTAGTCTGCCCCAAATTTGACAGGACTTTTGTTTTTTAAGAGATTATTGCTGACGAAAGACAAGGTTGGGACGTTGGTGGTCTATGGTCCAGCAGTAGCCAAGTGCCCACTGCCTACTGGCTCCCTCAGACTCCCCCTCCCCAACCCCCGGTGTGATTCATTTCACAGTGGGCTAATTACAAAGTGGATTTGCTACACATGAAACAGCCTCCTCAGTTGCAATGTTAATGCACATTTTCATGGTAATGTGATCAGAGGCTCATTAGCCAGTTTCCAAAATGATCCTCTGCATTAATTAAATATAAAAAATGATTCCTTTATCACCAGAGAGAGGAAAAAGAAGATTAACATTGTTAATTACACTGGGGGGCAATACCTTTGGCTTTGCTTTGCAAAAGGAAACCTATAAACTTGCCTAAGTGCGAGCTAAAGTAATGCTGTCTCCTGGATGCGTGCCGCTGGCTCTTGAAAACTGTCTCCAGGTGGAGCACTCGCCTTTAGTTTGCTTCTTAAGAGTTTGACGTCCAGCTTTGGTTTTCTGTGGTCAAGGACCAGGGAAGTGGGTTCATCAATCTGTTGGTGGTGGTTTTTAAATCCTAAATCCAAATTATGTAAAAGCAGAGTGTGGTGGCGCGTGGTGGGGGTTCGGGGTGGGGGTGGGGGTGGCGCGATTCGCATCCCCAATTACGCCTGGCATAAGATGTTTACATCCTGGCGGGGCAGGGTTACTGCCTCCAGTAGGCAGCAGTGTGTTTGCTCAAATGCAGGAGGAGCCCTTTGTTACGGATTTTAAGAATGCCTCTCTGTGAGTTTTGCCTTCAAGTGCTTCCCAAACCTTGAGCAAACAGCTAAGCCATGCCCCTTATTGCCTCTGCCTGGTCTCCTCCATCCATTTATTTTATTCTCTCTCCTCGTGAGCTGCAGTACTTATGGTCTTTAATAAAGGGGTGAAATGAAGGATTAGCTTCCATTTAACTGGCTTTTATTAAATAAGAAACCTCAGCTTAAAGATCTCGCAGGCATTTTTCCAAGAGGGATCCTCCCGCAGCGCTTCCCCAGCTTTGCTGTCTATTTTATTGAGTTAATGGATAAGATAAGATATCAAAGGGAAGCAGTGATAGGCTCGTATAATACACCGAGGGGCTGCAAACTATTTTCTGTTTGTATTTGAGAAAAGGCAGCTCAGAGCACACATGAAAGTCAGCCCAATCTCGAGCAGGTGTTCCAGAGGATACATAGCTGCCCTCTCCCCTCCCCTACACCCCTACTCCAACCGCACCCTGACCTCCCCCACTTCTGACCTCCCCCACACCCCACCCCCAACCCCCCCTTACCTCCCCCACTTCCGACCTCCCAGACTCCATACCCCCCCCCCCACTCCACCCCATAAGAGAGGCTACAGTTCACAAAACCTTCATGAGGCTGGAGTCTGATTTCTAACAAGTGCATTGAGATGAAACTGAGCACACCTGACTGCCCCCAAACTGTATGTTCCTATACTCAGAACTCTCATATAACCTGCATTTTATTTCTTTGTTATTTTTAATAACTGAGGGAAATTCTGGGGGAGTTGGGGAGTGGGGGGGGCAGGGAGGGGGAGAGAGGGCCGAACCATGTATAATTATCAGTGACTCCATAATGTCTTCCCACCTGCAAAATGCATGTTTCTTTACATTAGGATCCTTATAGTTTTGAACTTCCCACATTTCCTCTCTGGATGTAGTGATCTGATAAGCGGGTTATAATTGCAGGAAAAGAGGAAAGTGGGTTCTGGGAGGAGCCTAGGGAGGGAACCTGAATGATGTACTCAGGTGAGGGGGATGTCCTTTATGTTTTGGGGATTTTCAATTTGCTCTTACAGAGGAGCTGAGACTCCCAGTTGGCAGAAGAGATGGACTGTCAACTCAAAAAAATTGTTTTCAGCTGGGTTTGGTCTGGTCGGGGTCTACTAAGAAGCTCTGTGTGTGAGTCTAGGGCTGGGGCACACAAGGGTAACCTTTCCACCAGGCGGTGTCCCGTGCTTTGCAGCCTGATGACATTTATCTGGGCCAGGAACACAGCTGTTTTCCTACAGTGACTTATTTTATGCAAAGTAGGTTATTTATTAACCTCTTAAGAATTAATAAGTGGGTAATTCAAACAATGCCCTTCTAGTGACAAAAGCTGAACTGCCCATTTTGTGTGAACGCGATCGAACACCACCTGGTGCTGAACCTGGTCGGGCATCTCTGACCCTAACAGCACCTCCTCTTCTTAGTGACCCCCAGCACTGGTGTCTAAGCTAATGGTTTCTTAACCTCCTTGCTCATATACATTAATTGTAGAACTTTTTGGTTGATTAAATGATAAACCTATCAATGGTATGCTTTGTACTATTGAGCCATGTATTACAGGGAGGAGCAAATGTGGGAAACTTCACGTTCTTTCCACAAAATGTGTTTATTTCACTTAAATGAGAATCTCTGTTTTTACTTGCCAAGTCAGAGACAAGGTGTTAACTTAACCTTCAACCTCAGAAAGCCAGAGGTTAGGTCATGCCAGTCTCTGTGTGGAGTCCCTATTGTGACCCTATCTTCTTTTGAGTTGATTTTTTGTTTTTGTATGAGACAGGGGTTCTTTCATTGATCTGAATAGCTGAGCACAGCAATGACATCTGTCCTTACCAGCCAGCATCCACGAATCTGCCGCATAAACTAGATATAACCTGAACTGAATGTCAATACCACTGGGCATGGTAGCTGATGCCTGCGCCTCAAGTATTTTGGAGGCTGAGGCAAGAGGGTTGCTGTGAGTTTGAGGGTTGTCTGGACTGAAGTGGAGAAGCCTGCTGTCAAAAAAAAACCAAAAAACCAAAAACCTGAAAGTAAAACATATGTCTAACAATCCCTTCCTGTGTTGTAAATACTGTCCTGGGTGATTTCTCCAAAATGTGTAATCCTTTCCCATTATTTAAGAATTCTGTTTGTTTGCATGTTTGTTTATTTGTGTGTGTGTGTGTGTGTGTGTGTGTGTGTGTGTGTGTGCCTACTGTGCTTGCAGAGGTCAAAGGACAACTTGTAGAAATTGCTCTTTCCTTCTACCATGCGTGTCCTGGGGTCTCTGGCCATAAGGACTGGCCACAGTGCCTTACCTGCTGAGTCATCTCATCGGCCTCCTTTCCCATCATTTCTATATTGATGTTAAGATATCTCCTTGCCTACAGGGTTTCTCAAATCCACATAGTTTTGTAGCTTCTGTTTTTGTGGGTTCTTTTGGGGACCCTTCAGATACCTATTTTCGTCTCACACTATGTAAAGCCAACTCAGAACTTCTTGACAACTCTCTCCATGCTTCCAGACTCTACTCTCCTTGCTTGGGGAGTCATCGGCTGGGAAGGGATATCACTGCCTTCGTTCACCTGGTCAATTGAGCTTCTATAGCATTCTTCCCTCCTCTTCCTCCTCTCCACACCTTTCACTAACTTGGCCATCACAGTAAAAATGCCCCCGTCAGGATTTATTAGTGGGCTGACCTACCCTGGTCACTATGTTGTTATCATTTCCTAGGCCACGTTTCATGGCTCTGGACCCTTATCAAATGATACAGTTATTCTGTCCTTCTTCTCCAAGTGCCATTCCTGAAGACCCTTTATTTACTTTAAATCAGCCTCCCAATTTATGTCCCTGAAGTTTAACACTTTTATCTCCAACACTATTTCTTTATCACTGATTCAAATTTCTCCTCGGGCATAGAAATTTTAGCAATGATCAGTGAAAAGAACTTCTATCTCTCCTTGAGGTCATTAGGGTCCTTATAGATCCTTTGTGCCTATGAGAGGTCCTTCTTCATGTCACTCTATCTATGAGTGAATTGGAAGTTTCTGGAAAGCAGGTTAGGTGCCTGCGTGTCCTTCAACCTATGCTGCCTGCATACCCTCATTTGAGTTGACTGTGATGACTTTCCAACCCACAGCTTTAGAGTCACACCTTCCCATTCACTGCTACATATCTGGAAGCTGCTTAGACAGAGGGCAAATACAAAGTTCAAGTGATTGGAGGTTCTTTTAGCATGTTTCCCTGTCTCATAAATGTAGTCTAGAAAACAGATCATTAGTAATGGGATTGTGGCCAAAAGGAATACATGGTGTTATGCTTACACATATAGTCAATAATATAAAGCAGGCCATGCATATAAGAAACAGAGACACCAAAGAAATCAAACAGATGGATCATATGCAAAGAGAAGACCAAAGAGTAAGTACTAGGATATCAAAGCAGTCTCATTTCCCCCATACAATCCTGGAATAAACTTCTATTTTATTTATGTAAACAAAGTGTGTAGTCCTTACAACCAGAAGAATAAACGAAGGCATGTTCTAATGATGTCTCACTTTTGCTGACTATCCAGCGGGTGACAGAATTCTAGATATGCTGTTCAATTCAATAGGCTTTCTGTAAATAGTGGCTTCTTAAATATATGTCAGGCCCTAGCTTTTGTGATTGGGAACACAAAGAATGTTTCACAAATCCTTAATTTCTTTTTAATTTATTTTTTTTATATTTATTTATTTATTATATGTAAGTACACTGTAGCTGTCTTCAGACACTCCAGAAGAGGGCGTCAGATCTCATTACGGATGGTTGTGAGCCACCATGTGGTTGCTGGGATTTGAACTCCGGACCTTCGGAAGAGCAGTCGGGTGCTCTTACCCACTGAGCCATCTCGTCAGCCCCCACAAATCCTTAATTTTGAGAAATACACAGACTGACAGCTGAGGGGAGACACATCGACATAGTGTCACATAATGTTCCAGGTGAGCATGAAACCAACAGATACATCGATGGGTGGCAGAGGGGTGCAAACACGTCAGAACGACACAGACAGGGAACACGGGAGAGGCAGAGGGAAAGAAAAGTCCACAGAAATCGCAGAACCAAAAGCTGGAAGGCAAACTCTGAAGTCTTTAAAAGAATGAAGTCTAAAGAGAGAAAACTCTAGGCATGGTGTTAGAGTAGACAAGACCAAACTAGACAGTCCTCTGAGTTCTGATCCTTTGTCTTCGTTGTCTCTTTGTCTTCATTTTTTCTTCCTCTCTTCTCTTCTCTTCTTCCTCCTTCTCCTTCTCTTCTTCCTCTTCCTCTTCTTCTTCTTCCACCTCTTCCTCTTCTTCTTCCACCTCTTCCTCTTCTTCTTCTTCCACCTCTTCCTCTTCTTCTTCCTCTTCTTCTCCTCTTCTTCCTTCTTCTTTCTTCTTCCTCCTCCTTCTTCCTCTTCCTCTTCTTCTTCCCCCTCCTCACCCTTCCCCTTTCCTCCTCCTCCTCTTCCTCCTCCTTTCTCCTCCTCCATGAAGAAGGGAGGGATAGAGAGCATTGAGTGGTTGGCTGTGATCTATGTTTTGGGCCTGTGGGTGGTATACTTCAACCAGAATACACCAAGGAAAACCAAGTAGGGAGCTCTTCCAAGGGCCAGTCAGTGTAGAAAGAACATGTGACAAGGGCAAACTGGAGACCAGGTGAGGGAAAAGCCGATAGATAGGATTCTGGCTTACGAGACTCTATGTGCTTGCACTGACAAAGAGAACAGTAGAAGTAAAGTGAGTCCTGGAATTGGAAAGAAAGCTGTTGGTGTGACTCATTGGCTCAGCTATCGTCCCCCTAAGACTGGAGTAGCAAATACTGTAAGCAAAACCTTGACATAAATCACGTTGGACATCTGCACCCAGGCAAGAGAGAAGAACTGAAAACAAGGGAGAGTTGTGTATGAGTCATGAAGACGCAGCCAAGAAACAGCAAAGGAGAAAAAAGTGAAGCAGAAAACAGAACCTGTAGGGTGAGACTGATGTGACATGTGGGAGGAGCTAAGAAGAGGGCATCCTAGAAAGCAACCAATACAGTCAGTGCATCAGAGGGACAGGAAAGGGAATGTCCCGTGCTTCCCAAGTCCTCCCCAAAAAGAACCATTGGCCCCAGTTACTAGAAGTCTGCACAGCTAAAGATGTCACTGCTGGCCCCTTCCGGGGTTCTTAGTTACAGAGAACCAGCTCACCCAAGGTCATTCCTCTTCCTGGGAGGCACACATCCAGAGATGACTGAGGAAAACATCAAATGTACAAAGGGCTAGGCATCTTGGTCAGACCTGGAACACTGTGACTGTCATTTGAGCTCAAGTGTTCCCTGCAGTTGTTGTTGGTCCTACCTCACAGTTCAGCCATGTGGCACAATCCCACTTCCACTGGCCAGCCCCCTCTCCCCTACCTCACCATATATTTCAAGGGTTACAATTAGTAAGGAGCACACTGCATTGTCTCAATGTGCAGCTGGCCTAGTGATTACAGAGCGTGTTAGTATGGAAATGTGAAAAAAGAATCCAGGAACAGATGGTGTAAAAAACAAGGTAGGTAGGCTGGCCATAAGTTCAGGTATGACAGATTATGAAAGAGAGTTACTGCTAACATCTGAGTGTAGTTTTTCACTTTTGATTGCAAAATTGCTTAAAATAGTGGTTATTAAAATTGGAAGTTATCTTTGCATTTCTTTTAGAATTCAGATCTTGAGCCATCACGTTCCGATAGTGGTGAGTTCCATAGAAGCCATGGAGGCCAGGGAATGTGGCTCAGTAGCAAGATGCTTACGTGCTATATCCAAGACCCTGGGTTCAATCCTCTGCACCACAAAAGGATCTTAGTTTCTTTTTCTAGACGTTCTTTAACCCAAGACATTTGAGGAAACCTTCAGTGTTAGCTTTGTAAAAGACTTTTTATGAAAATAATTTGGAAGTCAACAAGATGGCTGAGCCATTAAAAGGTTCTTGCTGCCAATCCTGATGATCTGCATTTGACTCCTGAACCCCATTCGGTAAAGTGAACTGAGCCAAAGTTGTACTCTCATCTGCACACACATACAACATGGCTCACACACACACACACACACACACACACACACACACACACACACAAATAAAGAGATGCAAGAAAAAATAAAGTAAATATTTTAATGATTCTACTTGACTTATATAACTCAAAATATCACATTTTAATAAAATGAACATCATTACTTTAGATTCCTGCCTCTTATTTAACTGATCTAGACACTGGAGACCGGCCATCACTAATTACATAGCCGCGTTCAGTAACACACAGGAGTGATAAGTTACTGAAAATGAAACTGATAGGTAAGCCAGAATATTGTAGTATTCAAATTGTCTGGACTGTTCAGGTGAGTAGGATAATTAAATTAGAAAATTCCTTAATTTCAAATTTTATTGAAAATATTTCTAAAATATGTTGTGTGATTTACATAATTAACATATGTACAATTATTATTCATTTCCAGTCATGTTAGCTAGTAACAAATGATTGCCTATCTTTAGCAAATAGTAGTTTCTTAACTTTATAAGAGTTAAGTAATTAAGTATAAAGATTAATTGATAGTGAAAAAATCCTTCTACAGCAATCAGCATTCAGTACATTCATTTTATATAAGTAGATTCTCACATATTGAATCTTCACAAGTCATTTAATCGGGCGCTCAATCAATCTTACTAAATGATGAAGGAAGGCACCAGAATTAAATCACTAGGCAATCAAGAGGAGGCCCTGGGTTGTGGTTCTGTGATTGATCTATGCTCTGGAAAGGTTCAGGATTCATGGCTGGGGACGGCAGCCAGAACAGTCGTCTCCCTCTGCTAATCTTCAGTGAACAACTTTCTGTCCTCACACGCACCTTCAGAAATGTCAGCCTCATTCTTGTAACTCATGGGTTGAGGCACCACTGGGTGGTAGATTCACCTTCACATTTCCAATTCTAGTAATGCAGCGGTGTTTCCAAAGTACCCATTTCTAAAATCATCACTATAACCTGTCCCATCTCCTTCATACCATAGCCTTTTTTTTTCTTCCTTAATTCTATCTCTCTAAATGTAGAATACCAGCTTTAAAAGAGTTATTACGAAGAGTTAGACACCCCTGTCACTATGATGTAGTTACATAGCTTCATTAGCCATTATTTAATAGATGAATATCAACCTTAAGTATTTTGTTGATGATTAAATGAAATAATATGCTTAAGAGGTATTCCAGGGGTGTCACAAATACTAGTCCTTACAGTTTTAATCTCAATCTAACAATGACTCTGGGGAGGATCAATATCACTGTACCCACTCTAGAGGTAAGAAAACAGAAACACAAACTCATCACAAGACAAGTTCATACTGCTAGCAATGGAAACACCTTGAAACTCACATAAGGACGTAGCTAATAGTAAAGTCCATGCTGAAATTATTATAAAACCATATGTCCCATGGCCTTTAAATTGATCCACACCTATTGAACATCTGGCACACAATGAGCATTTGGTAAACATCTGATCAAGGAGTGGAAAGAGAAGAAGTGCGGTGCAAGTCTATAACCCAAGACTTGAACAGCTCGTACAGGCAATCATGAGTCTGATGCCAATTTGTGTGTGTTGCATATAATTTTATAAAACATGCTTGCTTCTTTGCCTGAGCTGTGCTCTTGGCTTAGCTCTGAGATCATGCTCCCACCAGCCCTCACTACCTCCCTTCCTGGGCCAGCCTTACTTCCAATTGGCCCATTCCTTCTGGCTAGCCTTGCCAAGCTGCTAACCACTATCTCTGCTGCACTCTCTCTCCTCCTGCCCACCTTAGCTCCATGGATAGAAAACACTAGGCAGTTTTATTATCTTAAAACTAGCCAGATGACTCAAAGGCTGGACGAAGAATTTCCTGCCTTAATTTTATCAACCAGCTCCCTCCATCCTCTTTGGCCTCTGCCTGCAGCCAAGGCTACAAACTCTAGGTGCACCAAAACTTACATGTCTGCAGTTTCCTACTCAATGCAAAGCCTGGTTCAAATTCCCTCCCCTTTCCCTCCTCTCTTTCTCCTGGGACCCGGAAGACCCACCTCTTTCCTTTTGCCCAAAAATTAGCTTCTGCCTTCTTTATTGACACAATCATGAACCTATTAGGGAACCAACATCTACAAGTTTGAACACTATAGCATGACCCTGTCACAAACAAGCAAGCAAACAAAAGGAATGATATGACATGATACCATATGGAAAAGAGATGATGAAGGAAGAAAGAGGATAAGAGACACTGTTTAACTTTTTCATTCAAAGAATTCACACTAGATCTTAGTTGTGTGTGTGTATACATGTATATATATATTCTCTTATTAGTTTATCAATTCTTTAACTCACTTAAATGAAATGTTTTCCTCTATGAAAGATTATTAATGCAAAAGATTGATTGTCTTTCCTGCCTTTCTATAAATTTCCATCTGGCCTACACAACCTTCTCAACCTCTTGACTTTTCTTCATTTTCTCCTAACAGCCCACATTTTCGCCAAGCCCAACTGTAAATACCTATTTGCAAATAAAATGAACTTTCCCATCTTTTGGTCCTTCTGCTCAAAATCCTTTTTGCCCACAGTGTCAGAAATCCTTTTAAAAGGCAAAACTCGTAGTTCTTGGGACTCGATTCAGTGTTCACTCCCTGAAGTCCTCTCTGACTCAACCCAGAGTAAGGTCTTCTCAGCCCTCCTGTTCTGCGATGCTCCACAATTTGAAACATAGCCAGATATTTCTCTTTCCGCTCAAGTCTGTTGCAATGTGACAGTGTCACCATGTCACACAGCATCTGAACAGGAGCAGGTTAGTTGTGCAAGCTGAGTCTAGGAGAGCAGCTCTCAACCTGTAGCTCAAGACCCATGAAAAGGTCCAAAGACCTTTTCAGAGCGGTTGCATTTCAGATATCCTTCACACCAGATAATTACATTATAACCCATAACAGTAGCAAAAATACAGTTATGAAGAAGCAAGAAAAATAATTTTATGGTTAGGGTCACCACAGCATGAGGAATTGTATTAAAGGGTCACAGCATTAGGAAGGTTGAGAACTGGTCTAGGAAGAGGAGATGTGTCCCCAGTCCTTTTCATGTAAGTTGTAGAACTCCCCAGGGTCTAAACCTTGTATTATTTCCCTAGGTAACCTTCCTGGAGGACTTGAGCTCTAAATTACGAAGTACTTACTACTTCTGCCATAATGTGTCAAGTGTTCACTTTGTACACACGTGGTTTGCAGTTGCCTGCAGATCTCTGCAGACTAAGGACTGTCTTCTCTTCTCTTTCTGCATCTTGAGAGGCAAACCCAGTGCCCAAACAGGTGTTTCTGGAGTCTATAACAAGCGACTTACCAGTGTCAGTAGAACACTGTGACAAAGGCGACACAGTCAAGATGAGGCCTTGTCCTTCTCTGTCTGTCTGCTCTAGGGATATAGGTTGCACAAACACCTACAGAGTAGGGTAACACTGGATCTGTAGGACAAAAAGAAACAAAGGTCTCAAGTGTCTTTGTGTGATGATTTGCTGTGGTATAGATGAACATTTAAACTGAGTACCTAATATTGAACTCATTTACGTATAATATAAAGAACATTATGCTGTGTATGATTAAATGAGTCAGTTGTTGATTTAACATCTTCCATAATTTTTTTCTGGCTTCCTTCTATGCTGTAAAATTGAATAAGCTATTTGGTGTAAGAGTAGTTTAATTTGTTTTATTTTAAGTGATGTATAACCATTGATGCAATAGTAAAATGTGCCTGGATAATTGAACTATGCATCTTGACACATGCTCCTCTTCAGGTGAACAGGAATTTATGGTGATGATGTAAAAGTAAGCTGTAAACTGTCTGCATGGCCCTTAAAGATGATGCCTTTGGGCTTCATAGTTACTCTAGCACTAAAGTGAAAAATTCTTCATTGTTAATGTGTTCATTTAGAACATGTGAGACAAAGAGTAGGCCATGAAAATTATTTTTTAAAATTTAATGTATTAGTAAAACATAATTCAATTTAAGAATACATTTTTCTAAGAAGAGCAAACTCTGTTGTTTTGCTTATTGTGGGCATGATTGCAAAAGCAAGGATATTTTCAACCCATGAAGATTAGAGTGAAAGTAAGGATAATCCACCTTAAATAGTGAGCATCAGTCGCAATTTTCAGGATGAGGACTCGTTGCACACAGATAAATGGGAAATTCACAAAGGGTAGAAGTCTGGGTTTTAATGGCAAGGCTAACTTTCATATCCCATGAAAATTAACTCCGATCTAGTTACTAATGAAATACTAAGCACATTTGCTTTGTCGAACCAGAAGCTCACCCTGGTCCCCGGAAGATCAGGAGGGGGAGGGGACAAAGGGTAGTGCTTTACTGTTTTATTAATGGGAACTTCAATATAAAGGCAACACCCTTGTCTGAGGGTACATTTATCCAACCTTTAAATTATTTTTTTTTTAACATTTGAGCTTTAAAGTTTGAGTTTTATTCAGCACAGAATCATATTATATTGAGTAAAGTTATCTGATACAATTGAAAAGTAGGTCAGAACACCGTTTCCATTTAATATATTCATATGTGAATTTTGGAGTAAAATCACACAGAAAATAATCTCCTATTCGACGGGCACAGACTAACTGGCCAGTTAGCTCTTTCCCATCCCGTACTAGCAGGAATGTAGAAGTGTTACTGGTTTCTGTATACGGTACTCCATGCACAAGAGCGTATTAACACGCACAGCTAAGAGTGATTGACACAGAGTGGATATCTCTGTCCTGGCTTCTGGAATCCATTTGGGAGCAGACTATTAAAAAGTTGTCAAAATTAGGTTGAAACCGCATTGATACTAAAGGGGCTTAAGGGCCTCTCATACTGTTGACAGTTTCTGGACAGCAAGGCACCCAGGTCCTGCGCTGTCAGAAAAGATACTTGAGATCTCAGAACTGTTCTGAGAGAGCAACAAGAAGAGAATTTGGAGGAAGTAGGTAGACAGACGTGTTGCCTGTCATTTCTATGGTGATCACACTCACATGATATTCTCAATGACGCTCAGCTTTCCAGCTGAGATACCAGCAGTGTCTGTATCGTGTCTTTGAGCACATCAGTGACATCATCATTGGTGTACTAATGGTTGCTCCCTGGTCACCCCTTCCCTTTCTACCACAGAAACTCAGTTGTCATTTTTCTGCCACATCTAAAAAAATAATAATAATTTCCAATCCAGCTCCTCCCTTTGAAGTGGCTTTGCTTTGAAATCTTTGAAGTACTAACAGCATCCTGGCTGGAACCGATCTGTTTCAGAGACCACAGAAAATTCTCAAAGAGGGAAAAATAATAATTATTAATTTGAGACATAGACTCATCTGCTGATCTGCTTCATGGAGGTTTAGTTTGTAATGTCCTGTGACAAATCAGTGCTTTTAGAAAGCGCACAAGCAACAAAGAGATAGCTAGTAGAACCTTAGGAACTAGTTCTATATCAGCAACATTGTCTCAGTATTCATACATAGCATCCAATCAGTTATCATGGGTGGGAGGAGGGGATCTGGAAGGAGGTGTGCGTGGAATATGTGGGTATCTTTGGTTAAGCTCTACATGACTCAAACTCTTCTTAAAATATGCATACTATGTTTTCATTTTAAAATGTAAATAAGACAATCTTTTCATCTATGCAAGTTCAGTACAGTAACAATAGCAGATAGGGAAAAGGAGAGGATTGAGCAAAGAAATTTAGAGAACAGAGAGCCTCCTGAGTAGAGAATGGAGCTGAGGCTGAGGCTAAAGTTGTGCTGGTCTTACAGCTGTCTCTGGCCAGGGAGAGCAGGCAGGCCTCTGCGGGGCTGTCTTATCTGCTCTTGGGTGTGCTTGTCCTGTTGAGTAACTTTGAACCCTGTGGCTGCCTCACACTGACCACAGAGATGCCAGGTGACAGCAGTCAGTGCCCCAGCCCTTTGGAAAGAGTGCTTGGTTCTGAAGAAGAGATCTTACCACCTAGCATCACTAGGATATATCCATTCAACTTGTAATGCCGGGCATCGTGAAAAAAAAAAAGTTCATTCCAAAAGGATTTTGGTCACTTAGAGGAGAAGGTCCAGCTCCTACAGTTAGAGTATTCTCCTTTTTATCTACCTCGTGGTTGGTTTCAATTATCTTTAGATATGGAGAACATCACGAGAGTATGTTTGGGGACTGGGACTTTAAAAGCGTGAGCTGTGCAATTGTGATGGATTGTGTATGGAGAATGAGTGCTCGTCCCACATCACGCTACCGTGCAGTCACACAGTCACACTCCCTAAATATGTCCAGGCCATATGGTTGAACTCCGCACTGCCACAATCACCTCGTCAGGATGTTTCTGTCCTGTGACTAGTGGCTTCAGATGTCCCCATCCATCTTCTTGTCCCATTACTTGTCCCTGTGACTGATGTCCCGTACCCATTAAAATTGATGGGCGAGAACAAAGAAGGGGAAAGTGTGCCCTCCAATTGATTATCTCTCTGAAAGAGCAAATGAGAATTTTCTAGTACCAACAAGAGAATTAGGGGTGGGCTCCCCATTTGTTAAGTGCTTTAATTAGCCAGGTTTACCCAACAGTCTCCGACTCATGGGGGCATTGGTCTATTTAGCTTTAACAATCAGCGCCCTGGAATGTTTGATCTTTGCAAGATGAATTTAATAGCTTTACCACTGTTTGTAGTCAGGATATTTTGGCAAAGTCTCAGGAATAGAATCAGCAAGGTCAGGCGCCTTCATCTTAGGTCCCCTCCCCCTTCGGAGAGCTATCATAAGTGCTCACTTTTTGTCCTGTGATAGCTGATAATTGAAATGACCATTATTGTAAGCCGAAGCCAAAACTATAGTGATTTTGGAAGGCCTCGTCTTCCAAGGTTCTTCTTGGGTCTGTTGAATATTGTATTTGTGTTCAACAAATTGCGGAACAGCAAGCTATTTCTGAAATGCTCCAAGCATTTGTTTAATCATGTTATTTTATGGGACACTGAATCCTGCACAATAGCAGCAGCAGCAGCTATGAGCTTTGGCCTCTGCTCCTCTCTTCCCCATGAGGTCCTTGTGCTTTTCCTTAAAGGAACAATGAGGACTTTTGTCTTTGGTGATGTGATAGTGTCACATACTTTAAAGTATGTGTGTGCACCTGTGCAGGCACGCATGTGCATGCGTGGTGCTGTTTACAAGGTTCAAGCAGAAATAAACTTGAACAAAGAACACAAAATAGATTGGAGTGAATTCCCTTGAGGGAATTTGGCTGCCAGGGACCTATGAGATAATTTCAATGCAGTGGATAATATGGCCTCTTGGGGCTGAGGGCAGGAAAGTAAAAAGACACTCTCCCCTATTGACCTTGGTCACAAGGATGACAGAAGCTATTCTTGAGCTTTGACCATAGGGTGTATCTGTGAACAGCTGTTAAATTGGCTTAGCATGGCTGGTCCACATTTTCAGTGGTATTAACGATCATATGCCATACAAACACTTAGACTGACTGTGGGGCAAATGAAAATGACCAGTCTTGAGGCAAGTCCTTTCACTTATCTAAAACAGTGGTGTTAAACAGCTCTGTATGCTATAGCTTTCTGTGGTCAAATTAATAGTTGGTATCTTTGCGGTCAAATACAACAGAGGACTGCTCAGCAGTTGCCCTGTGGCCCATGGATATGAGGACATGAAATTATGATTTGGCTAATTCTACTCGTTTTTAAATTGCCATAGCCACATGTGGCCAAGGGGTAGCACACTGAACCACGCAGGTCTGCACATTTGTAAGGAGTTACCCTCAGTACTATCAAAACGATATATTTAAGCCTTCAAGTAATATAACACAGCTTTTTTATTCTTAGCATTTAAAGTTGTCTCTGTGACTTTTTTGTTAGTAAATGAGATTAAAATTTCTAAAAGTATGAGATGAATCTTTACAGGGCTGAAATAAAATATAAATTTCAAAAACAAGCATTAAAAAAATGCCCCACAAAAATAAAAGGAGCCTAAGACCCTAGAAAAACATGATTGGACAACAGAGTTAATAGACAATCTGGTCTCAGAATTCCTCAGGAAAGGCAATCTTATCACTTTATAACTTGCCAGAACACAAAAGCCAGAAATCGGAGCCATACTGTCAGCAGGAGACAAAGCATGGCTTCACAAAGTCTACATAGGGGACCACTGTGACCCCAGGTCTCACTGAAAAACTGCCACCACCTTTCTGGGCCATTGTGAGAAAGTTAGGTTCCCTTTCAATTGTCTCATCAAAGCAAAAGAAGGCAGTACAATAGCAATAGCATCCTAAGAGCAGGGCAGGGATAACAGCTCGCATTGTCTTCTTTAAGCAGAGCTGAAATGTTAGGATTCTGTCCATCAGTCACGCACACTAACCTGGAGAATCTTCATGAACTGCCATCTCCCCAAAACTGTGTGCATTCTTTCTCTAAAATCTGTTTCTTGACTCATATTGTTTTGTATGTATTCAGTATATGTACCAAGATACGTGTACTGTGGACTCGTGGAGCTCATTTTATTTGAATGGAAAAGCACTGTTTTCCTTGGCTTTCCACTGCAGTTCTTAGACGCGTTCTCACGACCGGCCAGGAAGAACACCACAGACCAGAATCTTCTGCGGCAAAACTTTATTGCTTACATCTTCAGGAGCAGGAGTGCAAGAAGCAAGAGCGCAAGAAGCAAGAGAGCAAGCCAGCAAATGGCGAAACCCCATCCCTTTTTTAAGGAGAATTATCCTCCACCTAGGATGTATTACTCCCTGATTGGCTGCAGCCCATCGGCCCAGTTGTCATCACGGGAAAGGCAGAACACATGGTGGGAAAACTGCCCCTGCATGTGTGCAGACTATGTTTACCACTTAGAACACAGCTGTCAGTGCCATCTTATAATGGCAAATGTGAGGGCGGCTCCTCACAGATCCCCCTTTTCTTTTAATAAGAGCAATAGGCCACCCATATTAATGAGAGTGGAGATAGAGGTCAAATCCCCAGTGTGCAGGTAAAGGAGCCATGTACAGGATTAGCTCTTAGGCTCACAGGCTTTTACCCAGAGCAACCCTGACCTGCTCCTGTGTCGTTTTGCCTGGAGAGAAGGACACTTGAACACTCAACCTTCTTGAAAGATGACATGTCTCCCTAGAATAGGCTCATATGTGCCGCAGAGCCTTTCTACTGCAGTGCTTAGCCTTGCAACTCTCTCGGGCTGCTGAAGCACACTCACTCTATCCCGTGCAATGAGACTAGCCTCATGGGATATAAGAGCTGAGTGGCCAGCGACCTATTGCTTAAGCATAGATAACTATATATCAGGGGGAGCACCATGTTCTAGAGCTGCAAGCGCCTGGGCAATAACCACCTTGTCTCTCCTAGTTTGGGCCTTAAGCTTACAGACCAACCAAAGAAGCAACACTAATCCACAGCGAAGTGTATCTCCACATAATCCCACCCCCATCCATTCTTTAAAGAAGGAAAATGCTGAGGAGATCCAATTGGGTAATCCTTTGATCAGGGACAGGTCCAAGCGCTTGGAGTTGACCTGAAGTCTCAATTCCCGAAGGATCTGTTCAAATTCAGCCATCCAATTCTGTAACATATACTGAAAAAGACTTTTTGACAAATTAGCTGCCCTAGTAAATTTAACATACTGAATGGAAGTAACACACAATCCCGGAAACTTTTGTTCACAACCCTGCTGAGTTATTTGTCATAATACATCTAGTTGTATCTGGACAAGATCTATGAGTTGATTAACCAGCATGAGACCTCTCTGTATCTTGACATTAGCTGAGGCCTGTTCATCTATGACTGTAGTCACTGAGGCTGACAAAGTGTTAATGGTGTCAGTCGTCTGGACCTGTCCAGACAGAGCCAAGGCTGTCTGAATTAAGGCCAAACCCAGTTCCCAGTTAGTGGTAAAAAAGCAGGAGAATACTTGAGCATTATACATCACCGTCATTGGGAGTGGAAATATCGACATTATCCCCCAACGCTGCTCTCTCATTGGACAAAATAAGGCCCAAATGCTGCATAATATCCCTTCCCCAGAGGTTAACCGGGAGTGGGAGCACATAAGGTATGAATTTCCCTTGCTGCCCTTCAGAGGATTCCCACGTCAAGGCAACGGAGCTTATAGTGGGACATGATTGATATCCTAGGCCCTGTAATGAATGAGATGACTCTGTGGTGGGCCATGCTTTGGGCCACCAATGTGTAGAAATTATACTTTTATCTGCTCCGGTATCAAGGATGCCTTCAAACTCTTTTCCGTTGATCTTAAGGCGGAGCTTAGGTCTATCATTTAAAGATACAACCAAATAGGCAGAATCATTTCCTGAGGAGCCCATTTTCTTTATCTCAGGTCCTGCAGATTTCTCCCTGGTATTATCAGGGAGGAGCAGCAGCTGAGCTATCCTATCTCCTTTACTAATAGAAAAAACGCCTTTAGGGCTTGAGCACAGGACCTGTATTTCAGGGGAATGTTGACAATCCATAACTCCAGGGTGGACTACTAAGCCCTGCAAGGTGAGTGAACCCCGGCCGAGAATAAGGCCCATGGTTCCCGGGGGCAAGGATGGTATAGGCTCCACTGGCACCGGCTGAATACTCATTTGAGGCATTAATAGGAAGTCGGAGGCGGCACGCAGGTCCACCCTTGTGGGTCTTCCTGGGTCGCCTCTCTGACTGCTTCCTGGGTCCTGACAAACCGGTTCCCATATCTTTGAGGGCCCTGGGACCGAGGGCCCGATGACCCGTTTTTTGGCACATAAGCTGATTGACTATCAGGTGGGGGAAGGACTCTGCCCTTTATATCCCTCACAGAGCGACACTGGTCAGCTCTATGATAACCCTTGCCACACTTAGAGCAAAGAGTGAGAGTCCCTCCCTGTTTATCTGGAGCTCTGCAATCTTTCTTAAAATGCCCAGGCTTCCTGCAGTTAAAACATGTCCTCCGATCATTTCTGCCCATGGAGCATTTTTGGGATTGAAGGATGGCAGCCACTAAGCCTGCATTGGTGAGAGGTCCCCCAAGCTCCCGACAAACCCTGAGCCAGTCTTGTAAACCTTTGTTCTTTCTTGGGGCTATGGCCGCTCGGCACTCCTTTGTGGCTTGCTCATAGATTAGCTGTTCTATCAGAGGCGCAGCTTGCTCTGACTCTCCAAAAATACGCTCTGCTGCCTCTGTCATTCTGGCCACAAAATCTGAGAAGGATTCCTGAGGTCCCTGGATTATCTTTGTTAACTGCCCAGTGGTTTCACCTGCTCGAGAGAGCGCCTTCCAGGCCCTAATAGCCGTGGAAGAAACTTGGGCATAAGCTCCCCAATGGTAGTTTGTTTGATCAGCAGAATAAGCTCCCTGACCCGTTAACAAGTCAAAAGTCCAATCTCTCTGCTCTGGAGTCAAAGCAGCTGCGTTTGCTCGGGCCTGCGCTTGTGCAGCTTCGTGCCAAAGCGCTCTCCATTCCATATATTTGCCCATACTAGGGAGAGCGGCTTTTACAACCGTTTGCCAATCACCAGGAGTCATAGCGTGATTCGCAAGCCTTTCCACTTGTGCTATAGTGAAATTAGCACTGACTCCATAGTTACGGACCGACTCGGCAAGCTCTTTAATCTGTGTATACGCTACCGGAGCGTGGACACGCCCACCCTCGGCTCCTTCAAAGACCGGAAATGCCTGTTGTATTTTCCTTTGTTCCTCCTTTGGAATGAACGAGTCTGTGCATTGCCTCTCTGTCCATTGCCTCTCTGCGCAGGGCTGATGCACTACGCAGGGCGGGGGCTCAGCATAGGGTGGAGGTGCACTATGACCTTGAAGCCGACTGCCAAGAGGCCAAGCAGCAAGCTGGCCTTTGCCAGCCGCTTTTGGCTTCCTTAACTGATTAGCTAGCACTTTACCTGGCTGGTACCCTTTTTTCTCATAATGAGCTGCTTCTTCCTCCCAGTCTGTTTCCTCAGAGGAGAATTCTTCATCTGCTTCAGAGCTACTAAGAGCTGGCTTCCTGAGCTCATCTAGTGACGAGTATCTCCTAGAGACCTCCGCTAATCGATCTTTTTTCTTTTCTTTTTTCTTTTCCTTCCTTCTAATCTCTCCCCAGGTATTCTTACCTGACCTAAACTTTTCCTCGGGTTCAAGACCCTTGGAAAGGCCTGTATACTTATTTTGTGTACCATATTTTCTCTTTGTTCCTACTCTCTCTCCCCGCTTTACTTCTGATAGATTGCCCTGAATTTCCTCTAGAATCCTCCCTGCCTTAACCACTTGATAACATGTGAAAAGGAACAAAAGGGCTTCTAACACTAGAAAAAATTCAAGGCCAAACATTTTCCACTTTACTTCTGATAGACTGTCTTGAATTTCGTTAGAAAGTTCAAGATCAGACTTACCTCGTAAAGCTGTACTCACTGATACTCTCGTTCCCCAGCTGAAAAGTTCTGAATTCATACAGTTGAATCCTTCTTAACAGTCTGCTTTACGGGAACCTTTATTACCGCGACCCGCAGTTCTGGTTCTGGAATGAGGGATCTTCCTTGCGCCGGTGAAACTCCCGTCCCGAGTTTCCTCCCGGGTTTTTTCTTCCCGGATTTTTTCTCGTCCCGGAATTTCTCGTCCCGGAATTTCTCGTCCCGGAATTTCTCGTCCCAGGTCTTCTCGTCCCGTCCCGGGTCTCAGCACCAATTGTTATTAGACGCGTTCTCACGACCGGCCAGGAAGAACACCACAGACCAGAATCTTCTGCGGCAAAACTTTATTGCTTACATCTTCAGGAGCAGGAGTGCAAGAAGCAAGAGCGCAAGAAGCAAGAGAGCAAGCCAGCAAATGGCGAAACCCCATCCCTTTTTTAAGGAGAATTATCCTCCACCTAGGATGTATTACTCCCTGATTGGCTGCAGCCCATCGGCCCAGTTGTCATCACGGGAAAGGCAGAACACATGGTGGGAAAACTGCCCCTGCATGTGTGCAGACTATGTTTACCACTTAGAACACAGCTGTCAGTGCCATCTTATAATGGCAAATGTGAGGGCGGCTCCTCACAGTGGAGCTCATTTTATTTGAATGGAAAAGCACTGTTTTCCTTGGCTTTCCACTGCAGTTCTAAGAACCCACTTTTCCCCCAACGGAATCCTTCACGTCCCCTATCCCGCTGCTCTATGGAAGCTGTCAAAGCCTCCAGCATTTCTTTCACAGATCTCCCTCTTGCACATCTCCTTTCCTTTCGTGCCAGGTCTCTGGATTAGTGAAGCTGGGCTTTCTCACAGCCCATCCATCCCCCATCCATCCCCCATCTCCTGGTTTCCATTTTCTACACTTCCAGCCCTTTCTGTCCCACCAACACCATCTTGCTTTTCTAGCTTCTTTGCCCCCGAGTCTTCAGTGTTAGGTTGGCGATGTGTGCAGAACAATGTTACTTACCTTTGCCCAGACAATACTGGTCTCTACAAGCCTTCCTGTAGTACCCAAATTGGAACTAACTGTTCTCTTCTCTAGACCAGTTGACTTCATTTTTACTCGGGATATTTTAAAGTCATTAATGATTATGTCTTTAGCTATTGCAAAGCATTTCCAGACTTCTTCCCTATGCTACATTTCCTGGATGTTCTCATCTGAGAAGGATGAGGAGGTCATTTTATAAAGACTAAAACCAGCTGAAGGCAGATGGGAGAACTATGCCTAACCATCCAGCCAGTAGTGACTCAATCGTGTGGTTCTTTGGATATTAACAAAAAGAACCAAAAGAAATCAGGGGAGACACTATGTGTAGAAGAATTCCTGACATCAGGTGATTAAGAAATTAAATACCAATAATAAATGAACAAAGTAAGACATTGTGGGGAGAGAGTGCAAGAGCAAACAGAGGATTAATAATTATTACTTTTTAACACACACTGAACGTAAAAGCCAAAGAAAAAGGCAGAGCAAGACATTGTGTAAGGAAAGGGTAGCATTTGTGCCAATCAGAGGCAAGTACAGAGGACTCATTTCCTTTGACTACAGATGAGCTTTTATCTGGGCGAAGCCCTTTGGATCTGATTATACGGGATATAGTCTCATGTTCTTTGGTGGATCTGTGTCTAACTATTCTCCCATGAATAGGTCGCTTGCCTCTCTTTTGACTCTTATAGTTCTCATTGAGGCCAAAGCCCACTCACAGGTAGATGCTTCAGGAAGTATGTGGCTCAGCTAATCTGAATATGTCATGAAGTGTGTGCTGCTGGTTACTGTCCTCCTTCATCGATGTGCCATATGCAAGCTGTACACCTCAAAATCTGACTTCTGGGAAAATGATTTCTCAAGTAGAGACTCTACCTTCCTCCAGTGCCTTCTGGCTCAAGTGGGATGGGCGAGCACTGATCACATGTGCTGTTTGCCAGGTTGTAAAGAAGCTGTTAGTTCAGCCCTTCTAGTAGATGCTAAAATAAACACTTACCCTGCCCCTCCCAGTTAATAACAGAGAACTGCTCAAGCCAAGATGGTGAATAGCGTGTTCTCTCCTTCTCCATTTTTGTCAAAGATGAGTAAAGGGCTGGGTTTCTCTACCCATCTGAATCATATATTTATAACTAATTTCTAGGAACCCAAGATCTATGCTTACTTTGATTTTCCTGACACCTGCACCATGGTGTTTGTTTTAAATGAAACATAAATTCATAAATTTAATTTAATTATAAGTAATTAAAAATCATCAGTAACTTTTTGGTAACCCAAGAAATAAATTTACCCACTGTGTGGCAGTGGCCATCCAGTCACACACCTACATTTACTGAATATTTTCTAGATGCAAGGAGTAGACATAAGACCATGGGGCTCAAGACCTGAGCAAGACTCTATGGGGACTTATCTACAGAGTATGTTATTATACTTTGAGACAAAATGCAATTAATTGTTAAGTTGGACAGGGAAGAGAATGGTGGTAGAGGAGGTAGGGGAAATCAGGAGAAACAATCTAGTCCAGTGTCCTTTGAACAATCCAGCAGCAACACATGAGGCAGCTTGAAGAGCCAAGTTTTCCTTTCTCTAAAGTGAGAAGCCTGGTGATGTATTTTGAAGCGCTATGGTTTATAAGTGGCTGCAGCATGTCCCCCTCCCCCAGCCCCCAAAATTTATTGTGTTAGAAACTTCGTTTCCAGTGTGGACAGGTTGAGGAACTTTTTGTGGTAGGACTGATAAAATGGATTACGTCACAGGCCCCCCTCAGAAGTGATTTATGAGGATCTAGCAGAGAAGGAGTTCTTACGAGATTGTGTTGTCAAAGGGCTAGGCCACACTGAGTGCTGCGGCCCTTCTGCACCTGGCTGCTACCTTCTCAGCTTCTCTGGCTTGCTCTGGTGCATCCCAGGGAAGGATTAGAACAGAGGGGTGTGCTCGGTCTCCAAAGCTATGTGATAAATGAACCTCTTATTGGTATTAATTGACCAATATCAGATATTCTATAATAGTAACAACAACAGGTTAAGGATTAGGCGATGGCTCATCAGAAAAGTGTCTACTGTGCAAGGATGAGGACCTAAGTTCATGCCTTACCCTACCACCCACATAAAATCTGGGCATGGGAGGCAGGCAGATCCCTAGAGCTTGTTGGCCAACCCATCCAGTTGAACAAAAGAGCTCCAGATTCAATGGGAGACTTTGTCTCGAGAAATAAGATGGAGAAGGGCTGAGGCCAACATTGACCTTTGACCTCCACATGCACGAGCACACATGAACATGTTCACCTGCACGTGCACAGGCACATACCCACGGCTGAGCTCGTCTGGGAGGATGAACTTCCTTGACAAGCAAGGAAAGACAGATGATTTTCACCCTAGTTTTTAGGAATAGAACTACCTTGATTTCCATTCCAATTATACGAGGAGCTTCAAGATACAAAGCAGACCCTTGCTGGCAGGAGTCTGATACAGCCGTCTCCTGAGAGGCTTTGCTAATTCCTGACCAATACAGATGCGAATGTACATAGCCAAACTTTGAACTGAGCACAGGGACCTTGGTGGAAAAGTTAGGGCAAAGACTATAGGAGCTAAAGGGGTTTTCAACCTCATAGGAAGAACAACAGTATCAACCAACCAGGGATAACCCCAAAGCTCACAGGGATTAAACCACCAACCAAAGAGCATGAGGGGTACCTATGACTCCAGCAGGATATGTAGCAGAGGATGGCCTTATCTGGCATCACTGGGAGATGAGCCCTTTGATCTAGTGGAGGCTTGATGACCAGGGATAGGGACTGCTGAGGCAGGAGTTGGGGGTGGGGAGAGAAGGGAAGCACCCTCATAGAGGCAGGGGCAGGGAGGAGGGGATAGGGGCCTTGTGGAGGGGAAACTGGGAATGGGGATAACATTTAAAATGTAAATAAAAAATAAACAATAAAAAATCAGAAAAAAAAAGATATAAAGCAGAGTTGTCAGGAGTCATCTGGAAAGCTACAGAAGATACACCAGGTCCTGTGTATCCAGGGCACCCTCTGGGATGTACTCCTAAGGATGCTAAGAAATATATCAGATTCACAGAAAATCCCTGTATCTAAGCAAGAAAAATGAGAATGGGGGCAGGGAATTGCCTTGGATAGGAAGCTGTGAAGGGGCCTGAACATCTGCTCCAAGCTGACGCAGTATTTTTATGCCTTTTTTTTTTTTTTAACATGTAAGTTAGAAATGTGCAACATGGAGAGCTGTTGAAACTCCATATGCCTCTTTTGGCGAGCGGAGTAACGCGGTTTTCAGAAATAGAAATGAACATTCAGAATTTGGAAGCATGCCTTGGTCTAAAATCTGGGATGTATTTCAGCCCTCTCACGCAGGGCAACCTTTTTAGCCAGCCGCTACCAGACTCAGCCATCGCAGTATTTCTGCTGCTTGATGCTTTATCCTGCCCAGGGCTGGATCAGATTCAGTGGCCAGTGGATACAGGGTTTTCAGTAAGCATCCATGAATAGACTTCTGCACTACAGGACTTTGCTATTCCAGAAGGCTGCTATGAACGAGACTCTGAATTCTGAATGCTTATTAGACACTATAAATCATCTTGCCTTGCAACACACATCAATTAACTGTAGTTCACACACCACAATTCATGAAGCAGATTGATTTGGCGGGGGTGGGGGTGCAGTATAGCTCTGCTCCACCTACAATTAGAGATGTTGGGGGAAAGTCACCCATTAAATTAACATTAGTTTAAGAAAAATGGAAACTTCTAGAACAATTACGGTCTTGCTGTTTTGACTGAAGGGAAGGAAAAATAAAATGGCCTTTGTTCCCAGACAATGTGACTTAAACAGTTCTATTCTGCATGAAATTGGGAAATCGGTGGTGTTCTTAGCCTGACTGATGGGATGCCTGAGATCTTATCTTTGCTAAGATTTGCTTCATTAGGCTCTGGTGAGCGAGTGGTAAATTTTCCTTATTTATACATTTTCTGTCAGAAGATCATAAACATAGCCTGCCTTGCACATGTTTTTTTACTGCTGACTTTCCCGTTGTTGTTGTTTATAAATTAGCTGCAGCCTTGACAAGAACTTATTCGGGGATTCAATGAATACCCTGGTGTTCAAACATCTAAGTCAGAATTAAGAACAAGGAAATGACCCGCTTGCTACTGTCTGTGGCGCTGCAAATCGCACACACTTTTCAGGTTAGAATTCCCCAGTGATGAAAATAAAGCCACTCAACTCTTCTGAAGCCTCCCAATTCGCTGCTTTTCATGCACTGAAGATGAAACTCAATAGAGAAACCGTCCTTAAACCAAACATTTGATCCTTCTTCAACGTTAACAAAACAATCCAGAGCAAAGGCTTGCAACTTGGGGGTCACAACCCCAAAGGGGGCACCTTAAGACAATCAGAAAACACAGATATTTGCATGACAATTCAGAACAGCAGCAAACATACAGTTATAAAGTAGCAATGAAATAATTCTGTGGTCCGGTAGGGGAAGTCACCACATGAGGAACTGTATTAAAGAGTTGAAGCATTAGACATTTTGAAGACCACTTATCTAGAGTGACCACTTATATTTTATGATCAGAAAAAAAAATTTAAAGCAGGCAATCAATCTACACCAATATTATAAACCCACCTACCTGTAAAAACCGGTGGGCAGATGACAATCTAGAGTACTTCCAAACTTGATCAATATATTTAGTTTTTAATTTTTTTATTCTTGGTATGTATCAGTATCTGATACATGTGGATATTTGTACAAGTGTGTTCATGCCCATGGAGGCCAGAGGAGGGAAGCCAGAGTTACAGATGGTTGTGAGCCATGGTTGGGTACTAGGAATTGAACCAAGGTCCTCTGAAGGAGCCATCAGTGTCCTTAATCATTGAGCCTTCTCTCTAGTGTCTGAATTTAAATTTTGACATATGTTGTTGTTGGGTCATAAAAGTTTCCAAGTATTGAACAAATAATATGTCACTCATAATCTCATAAAAGTACTTACTATTGTGTGTGTGTGTGTAGTGTGTGTTAACAGAGAGATTGATTTAGAGTATGTCCATCACTGGTATGCTATTCTTTATGAGGAGAAAGCAGAGCCGTGTCGAGCTCTCTGGTTACACATGTATCTAATGGAATCAGTTCAGGGAGATGTGCCGCTCATCAGCGGAGTAGCCAGTTCTATTGTCTTGGCTAAGGGACAGTCCCATTGGAATGTGGACCCATTGAAATTTCAAGTGGTCCATCTGGTTCCTTCATATAGATGGGGGCTCTCTGACTTCTGTAGCTATCTTCTGCAGAGCGGTTGCTTCGCCCGTACAATAGGCAGCGTTCTACAGAGCTTCCCTATGGAAAAATGAAACTCGAAATTGGGTCATGACTATTAAAAAAGGACCTGGCCATCTGATCAGGGCTGTAGAGAGTCAGTGTGCCCACTGGTGCCATCTACTGCATGGGACAGCCATTGTGGAGCACAGTGAGCAACCTCCTGACACACTCTGTCACACGAGAATCCATAGTGATTGATTCCTTTCTGTGTCATTCACATGTACTAGCCAAATTCTGCCCATATATCAACCCATTGTTTAGAAAATTCTGATTGTGATTACTATGGTTGTTCTTAGAAATCCTATTTTCAAACACAATTAAAATGCTGCCGACTTACATTGTTTTCTCAAAGCTCTAAAGAGAATAAATGGAGTGTCTTTCAAAAATCCATACTGTCATCTGGGCCTCTCTTACTCAACTTTTCACGGGCATTTTGCATTCTTACAGAAAATGTGGCAAGCTCTCTACTCACAGTAAGACCTCTCTCATACTGGCCCCCTCCCTCATTACATCCCTAGTCCCATAGAACAGCATTTTGCAATCATGTTCACATTAAAAATCAGCCCTATGTTGAGCTAGCTTCAATGAGTTTAAGCGACACAACACTGACTGTATTCAACCTATACAGGTATGCTGCCTGCCTTTTCTCCCAGCTGGTGGTAAAGTAGCCCTTTTGGACTCACTTTTTTATATGTTTGTTATTAAAAACAAGTAAATTGACAACTAGATGAGAGACTCTTTGAGGAAAATATCTACTTCATCTATATATTTTGTGTATTCCACAGAGTTGCTTAACACAGGGCTTTCAACAAAATAGAAATTCAGTGTTTGCAGAACTGAATTGTTAAGTCAGGAATGCCTATAGAACTCAGATGGCGTCGCTCAAGTGCTGAGCATGCATTTCTTAGGACTATTTCTCATAGGAAGTTAATGTACCAGGAAGCCTTCATTAAGTTTCCATTATCCTTTAACTATAAAAAGGTATTGACATGGCTTAGAAGTCATTGATCATTAGTCACAAGATGCTGCTAATCTCTACCTGAGTTAAACAGATGACGCTGTTCAGGTGGAGAGCGGGTCACCATTTAGTCACCCTTCAGAGCAGTCTACACTGCTCCATGGAGGAGTATGTAGTGACTGAGGGAGTCCCCGGCCTGGATCCCAACCTCTGAGCAAAAAGCAAACTGTTGACTTTGACACAGCAAGAGAAAGAATCTGAATTTTAGGAAGGCATGCTTCTTGGCTATAAAGATAATATGTCACAAAAATGATGAATACAGTTATGAATCAATAATGCTGACCAACATTCCAGAAAAGCCACCCTACAGAAAAATAAAGACTAACGGTAGCTCATCAGGGCCATTGGTATTGGCTAGGGCAATTGTCTAGAAGTATTTAAGGTCTGTCTTCCGCCAGATTCTAGACATATGTCAGCTTCCTCGGGGCCAAGACAAAGGGATAGAATATGTGACTTCTGAGATTACTCTGCCAGCGACAGGAACAGAAACCCCACTGGAAAACACATGTTCCTAAGGAATATCTAAGCAAGTCATTCCCTGGTTACAAAATCCTTAATAACTCAGAGTTGTCAGTGAAATCACAAAACAAGAACGGTAGGCATTTGCTCTAAGTCTTGTAACCAAAGTTACCTGTTTCTTAAACTATGCCTTCTTTTTTTTTCAAACGCCCTACTGGCAAAGTGGTTTTGAACTCAGTCCATTTTGTGTTCTCTGCTGGAAACTCACTTGCCCTAGAATCTTCTAAGTCTGTGCTATTTCTTGTCAATCTACCCAGAATTCCAATGCTTTGTCTTGATGGCAGCTGCACGGGTCATTTGCTCTTTTTTTTTTTCTTTTGCAATCCCACATTCAACAGCTTATTTATTATGGATATAAATCATCAAACAGGAACCTAGGGCACTTTTGAGAGTACAGTGTACATAAAAGATGTGCAGAACCAAAGAGAAGAGAATCATGATTCCTTTGGTAATCTAGACAAAAGTCTAAACAGACATTGTAGATAACGTAACCTATTTAGCATCAAAGTTAATTTTGTTTCTTCTTGATGTCAGACTTATCATCACCAGGTGCTTGGGGGCAGTTGAGATGGCTCGGGAGATTAAGGACACTTGCTACCAAACCCAATTACATGAGTTCAAACCCCTAGGGTCTAAATGGTGAAAGACATAACTGACTCCTTCAGCTTGTCCTTTCACCTGCCTGGAGCTGACCTGAGCATCAGCTCAGCTCAGGGAACAGCGGACAAGAAGGACTCTTGATCATGAAGGGAGGATCTGCATCCTCGAGAATGTCATGGGTACAGAATTCAGCTACTTCCAGAAAATGCTACTTTGTCTTAAACGTGCCACGACTACAGCCATGATCACCAAGAACAGCTAAGTGGTCTGTGTCCACACAGCCTTGGATGAACACAAGTCAACCAGCCAGCCAAATTTGGGGAACACTCAGAATGTTCAGCCAGAGAGGAGCCTCCTATTAGATGGAAGGGACACCCATCCTGCATACCCAACAACATTCAATGGCATAAGTGCCACTTCAGAAATACAGCAGAATGATAATGTCCCATTCTGAGTTGTCTCTCTGTCTGCTTGTAGAAACAACCAACCAAAAGTCACGTATAACCTGTGTTGATCATTTTTTTTAGACCAGAGAACTTAAGTCTGAATGAACAAAATGGCCACCTGGGCTGGCACCTGGGCTGGCACCTGGGCTGGCACCTGGGCTGGCTTGCCATTTCCATTTTGAGGCCGCTCAATGGAAACATGAGTTTTATTCAGCAGTATTTAGCAAAACCCCACTCTAGGTATAAGAACAGAAACAGAAATCCTAAATGTCACTTGGTGTGTATTCAGAACGTGTGAGTGACGTGCTTGGTTTTGTTTACCTTGTAGGTATTGCTAGTTCCAAATTAAAAACACTATTTTTGCAACAGAGTTTACATATTAGAATTTATTTTGTTTTGTTTTCTGGGTTTGGTTTTTTGTGTGTTTGTTTGGTGTTTGGTTTGTTAATTGGTTTTGTTTGGTCTGGTTTGTTTATTTTTGACCAAAAGACAAACAAACAAACAAAACAAAACAAAACAAAAAAAAAACCCTCCTTCTCTAGGTCTTCCTAGCCTCAACGTTTCATTACAGTTCTTCTTGCCCAACCTCCCAAGTGCTGAGATCATAGGCATAAGCTACCACATTGACTTACTATTCATAAAGAAAACTACCAACATTCTAACCCTATATAGTCTGCTCTTGATTCACTTGGTCTACCTTATATACTCTGCTCTTGATTCACTTGGTCTACCCTATATTCTCTGCTCTTGATTCATTTGGTCTACACTATATACCCTGCTCTTGATTCATTTGGTCTACCCTCTATCTGCTACTCTTGACTCCCTTGGCTCATGAATTCATGTCACATTGCAGTAGAGGTTTGCAACAACAGGAAACCACTTAGAATCATTTGGGCCAACCTTGTTTAAAATAATGTTATGGTGCCCTTTGACTTCTAGAGTGAGAGGAAGGGGGATGTGTCTTATTTAATCTTAGAACTCTGCTTCTTATTTGTTGGGAACATGAGAGTGACCCACAGTTTGAGTTCTACGGAGCGATAGGAACATATCCTACTATACTACTGAGCCCAGAGAGAAGATGTAAGAGTGTTTTAAACTATGGTGTTCAAGAGTCTCAGTAAGCAACCACAACATTTAACTTGACTTTGCCTTTCTAGATATCAAATCACTGCTTTTAGCCTCTCTCTCTTGGTCTCTTTGTCTCTCTATCTCTCTGTCTCTTTCTGTGTTTCTTCCCCCTCTCGGGCGGAGGGGGTGGTGTTAATTGTTTGTTTGAAACAAATTGTCCTATAACTCATTATGTCACCTAGGCCAGCCTCACCCACAATCCTCCTGCCTCAGTCTTCCACACATTCAGAGTTTTGTTCACACGTCTCATCTTTATCCTAAACTAAGAAGCTGAAGAAAATACACATTTCTGAAAGATTCGTTAACTGAGAGAAAGCCATGAAGATAGAGCATGCTAACAGAATTATAAAAGGAAAAATTGAGAAACTATAAAATCTGCTCCAGCGCTTTCATTTGGATTAACACTGACAGCAGTTCCGGGCTTTGTTGGGTTCTCATGGCCCTGTGTCTATCGTGGCTCCTTTTCCCCTCCTTCCTTGTCTCCAGGCCTATAGTCTCACATTGTATCTGAACAACTACAGACCTAGCTATTCCCCCTCTTCATGTCCCCCAAATCCATTGTACCAATAGGTAAAGAACAGGGAAGGGGAGTGAAAAGGGTTTGCCCAAAGTTTCTTAATTCTCTCCAATGTGTTATGTGTGGAATCTCACGGGGTGAACTGATACAGCTTGAGTTATAATGCCACCATGCCTTTAAGAAATAGCCAGTGAGTTGAGTGTTCTTCCGACTGGCCCTGGTTTCAGTACGTTGTTTTCTTCCTTGTCCAGCACGACTGTCTGATAAAAATCCCTAATTATTAAGCATCTGATAATGCTATCTAGCCTGTTTTAATTACAGCACGCTCTTGCCTTGGTTTATTACATTTCATGCTAGAATGAACCTAGCCAGGATCTTTAATAAGGCCATATTAAATCCAGGCAAGAGGTTAAAACTCAGGAGGCTGCCTTGATTCTCTGCCTGTTGTGTCTGGAATCTCATCAGAAAAGCCCCAAACTTCATTAAAGACGGCTGGATGTAGGCGCTCCTATATTGCCATTTACTTTAAGGGCTATCACTCAGGGGCAATTATTGGTGTGCTCCTCATGATCCCTGTTATATTAAGGCAATTTCTACACCCAGGTTAGACATTAATACCACCATTATCTCCAACACAAATCCCCTGACAGTTGGAAAAGCAGGAGAAATTACAGGCAGATTAATCTCTAGTGCCCATCGAGAAAGGAAACCTTTCCCCAGAGGCTAGAGGAAGGTATGTTGAACTCAGTTAAGCTGTGTTAGTTGTAATGAAAAAGAGCCCCCTGTGCCCAACTCTGCTGGCTATGTCAGCCGACCCTTTTCTCAACTTGTCAATATCCCTTTTGGGCTTCCCTCCAACCACTTTTGGTATGCTCCTTTGAGTTTTATGACATCTTTAAATAATTATGTTTGCCTTAGAAAACAAATTTAAAAACAAACAAACAAACAATGAGCTTTCCAAGTATGAAGACCAGAGAAAGTAATCCATATCATACCAAAAGAAAGGAGGAGAGAGCCCATGATTTTGAAAGTCCTTTGTATTTGTTGTGTGTCTGTGGGTCTCACACTGTGAAGCTATACTGAGAAAGGCAGATCATAGAATAAGGACAAAGAATCCCACTATGCACAAAGGAAAGAAAGAGAGGATGTGCGACTTGGCAGGTCATTCCCAGCACACCCTGCTTTGCCTGATAAGGAACCTTTGACAGAGTCTGAGACAGCTGTTGACATACCTCTGTGCTTGCTGCAGAGTGGCTGGGCTCTGCCAAAAGGAATGATAAGAGACACAATGAATAACTAACAAAGCTCCTTTGATGAATGCAGTCATTTGCATCACGGCACAAAATAGCTTTGCTCCTGATGGAGCTGTGCATACCCAACCACAAATATTGCTTGCATCTTTTCAATGACATCTAAGGGCAACAACGGTGGATTGGGTGTGAGTTCGGAGTGTTAGAAGGTTCAGCTTAGTTTGTCATCATGTACACACAAGGTTGAACCAGGGATAAGTTTCTCATGGTATTGGCTTTGTTGGTTTTGAGGGAAAATGCTTGTAATTAACTCCTATATTGTTTCTTGACCCATCATACTTGAAATTGATATGGCCGTTACAGAAACTTGTTAAGGAATAATTTGGGAGTGAACTGTTGGCTTCAGTGAGTCAGAACTGAGTTCCCTGAACTTAGCTCCCATCCTACAAAGGTGGATGAGGTAGAGAAGGGATGGAAATGTCTGAAGTTGGACGTGAGGAATTGCTTAGCAAATTCCTTCCTTTGAATCTGGTGTGTTTTGTCACTAGCATGTCTTTGCTACTTTCCTGGACTATAGAGATTTGCTGAGTAAATTGATCTGCTCTTACCTAGGATTACAAAACTGTGACTCAGAGCTCTCTATGGCCTCTCCTTACTTTTGATCTACTGCCTGATAATACCTGATGACTACCAAGTTATGATGTAGAGAGCCCCAAGGAAGCTCAGTATATTTCTGGCCAAGTAAAAGCTAATCTAAAGGCAATCTCTTATTCTACAAGGCATCCCTAGGTTGTGGTGCAGTCTCTGCTCTGCGGACAAACTAGTTGCTGTTTTTGACTGAGAGGCGCATTCCCCTGTAGGCTCTGTGAGTAGTGGACACCAGTTGCAGTGCCATCTAAGCATCTCACAGTGTGCTTTGTTGATGGAAAAGAGAGAGCAGCAGCTGGAGCATCAGGCTTCACACTCCTCCCCCTCCAGTTAAGGAGGAATCAGCCTTTAAATACTTACAGCCTATTTTGAGGGGTGTTTTAACTGCAGCTGGGGAGGGTGGGATGAAATCTTTGAGTAGAGGAAGACTCCCCAACTTCACTCTTGTTTGAAATGAGTGATTGCATTCTGAGGAGTACTCAGAAACAATGTCCAGACACTCATGGAGGGATGTTAGTCCTTTCAAAGGGTTCTGTGTATTTTGGCTCTGTGTACTATGCCCCAAATACAGCGTTAAATATGAACTAACTTCATGTGAAGGACATACACTCTTTCCTGAAGTTCAACCAAAAGGGAAACCTAGAAAGACCAACTTGTTGGCTTCTTTTGCCAAACATAGACTTCTTTGCTTGCTTCCATCCACATACTGAACATACACTGCCACCAACTACACAATATGCATTCATCTGCTACTCATCTATATCCACCCATTACACACATGCATTCACCCATTACACACATGCAGTCACCCACTACACACATGCAGCCACCCACTACATACATGCAGTGCAGTCACTCACTACACACTTGCAGTCACCCACTACACACATGCAGTCACCCAGTACACACATGCAGTGCAGTCACTCACTACACACATGCAGTCACCCACTACACACATGCATTCACCCACTACACACATGCAGTGCAGTCACCCACTACACACATGCAGTCACCCACTACACACATACAGTCACCCACTACACACATGCAGTCACCCACTACACAAATGCAGTGCAGTCACTCACTACACACATGCAGTCACCCGCTACACACATGCAGTCACCCACTACACACATGCAGCCACCCACTACACCCATGCAGTTATCCACTACACACATGCAGTGCAACACACACCACACACATGCAGTCATCCACTACACACATGCAGCCACCCACTACACACATGCAGTCACCCACTACACACATGCAGCCACCCACCACACACATGCAGTCACCCACTACACACATGCAGCCACCCACTACACACATGCAGTCACGCACTATACAGGTTCATCCACCTACTGCTAATCCCAAAACTGGGAGGAGAGAGAGCACCAATTCCAATCCTCATGGCCAAATTAATTAAAGGAAACAATAAATTGAAACAAGTTATTTATTCATGCACAGAGGTGCCTCCTCCTAAAGCAGGGTTCTTCAAGAGGTCAGCACTGGATGTGAAGAAGACAAGGCAGAATAGGTGGGGTTACAGATGCAGAACATACACGTGACAAGGTGGTCCCTCCTGAAACAAACGCATGGTTGAAAGGCGGGCCTAACAAGGTAGTCACAACAACACAAGGTAGTCATAGGTGGCCATGTAATCTTTGGAAACAAAAGCAGGGTTGCAAGATGGTTATAAATGACTTTTTGAAACAAAGACAAGATTGCCATTCCTGGAACAACCAGTCCAGAATCATTTGCAGTTAAGGTTACAGGTGGGGCATAGCCTAGTCCTTTGAGAAACAGAGGTTTATTCACAAACAGGAATGAATCTAGTTTGTCCTTACCATAAGGTGGCTTTTATGCCTAAGATGAAAGCAGGCTGGTTCTTTACTACTACACATAGATATCCATTCATTACACATAGAAATCCACCTACCACACATAGACATCCACCACACATATACAGTCATCCACTATACATATATATCTACTCGTTACAAATATAGACACTTAGATAATAACCACACTTTCCTATGAAAATTCTCTGCCTGCTGCTATCATCCGAGTTGTAGAAACTGGATGGAAACTTCCTTTAAATGTCTGGGTCTTCCCATCACAAACTTGTTCAACTAGTCCTTGCATAAATACATAAAACAGAAACAAAACCCTCTCCCGACCCTCTTCCCATCCACAGTGTCTAGTTAGAAATAATAAGAACCAGTTCCTCACAGACGACTGAATAAATCACACTGTTTCCTTTTCCTTTCTCTGTGTTGGTTGCTCAAGTATCTGACACTGTGCCCCACACCCGTCATTTCATGGTGACTCTGAGACATTTGGTCTCCTGTATGTCATAGCAGTGCTACGGTAGGCAGGGAAATACCTTCTCTTTAGAATTGGTAAAATTACAGGAAAAACTACCTTTTCTTCTAAATACTTTGTGTATATAGTTATTTTGCCTAAGTATCTACCTAAAGATATTGAATGAATGATAAAGATTAATGTCCCCGAAACAGGTTCTGTTTGAATTCTTAAAAGACAAACAACTACAGTCAGTGAAGAACTGGGTGATTTCATAAACAGTGGTGTCACACTGAAGAACTTCTACGTACCCTGTGGCTGCTGGTTTCCTGTGTGCGCATCATATTCTGTATGCGTGTAATTATTTTCTGAACTCAAACTTGGTTGCGAGTAACAAGAGACATCTAGTTAAATTTAACAGCAGCTTACATTGTTGCGTGCACGCATACACACACACACACACACACACACACACACACACAAAGTACAATCATTATTTCTGACTTTTTTTTTTCCTGTTGAAGTTTTGGAGTTTCTTTTTCCTAAACAGTATTAAGCCCAGCTCCATTTCTTGCAGCAATGTGTTTCTTTTTATTCCTATGACCTCACTCTGAAGAGCAGGAACCTCTGAAGACAGACTATAAAATAGCAAGAGATCCTGCTTTGGCTGTTTAATTCTATCTTGAGAAGACTCTGTAACTTGAAGAACAACAACAAAAAAAACCTTATTCCAGAATGTTTGCCAGGAAATATATTCTTTTTTTTTTTTTTTTTTTTTTTTTTTTATTTTCAGGATTTGGTGACTTCAACTGGCATTTATACCTAGAGTCTTTCAGCAAGTTACACACTCTTGATAAATTTATGATAATTGTGACAAGAATGTGTAGAGACAGAGGGAAGCCCCGAGAGAAATTTAGGTGGTTGACATGGGCATGGCCACAAGAAAGAGCCCAATACGCATCCCCCTGGGAGTGGCAAAGCTCTCCTCTGGTTTAAGTCCAGATATCGACAGTGCAGAAAATGTCCAGCATAGATTTCTACCTCTGAATATTACAGCCTGAAGACTGCTTCCCACAGAAACTGCTTGTATGGAGGTTAACTAAACCTGCCTTCGTGATCCAGCTGTATACCATAAAGCCTGCCTCTCATTTACCTGTATACAGCAACTCTGCCTCCCTCTTCAAATATGAACTTCCGGGGTTCTGTGGCTTCTCTACGTGAGAGCCAAGTCTCCCAATCCCAGCTTTTCTGCGTGTCTCTGTGTCTGCTTTCCTTATTCCTCTGATGAGCCAGTCCCGTCAATAGCTGACACCATTCAGGACTCAACAAGAACACTCAGACATTAGAGTAAGCGCCCCTCCTCCATCTGAGATAGGGCCCATCTCCTCTCATCCCCCTGCCCATGTTCCGTTTCCCTAGTCCTGTGCTTCCAGCCCGAAGAACTCAGTAAACCAAGAGGAAATGTCTCAGCCTCTTCTTATGTGATCTGAAAGGAATGTTACTCTTGTTCTTTTGGGAAGAATGAGCCACATGGTCACATATTATAGAGTGGGGGAGGGGAGGTCATCAAGGGTCAAGCTTGGAGCACCTTCAGCCTCATTGTTACACTAGTCCAGCACAAATTTATGGTATATAACTAATAGTCTTAGTGTAGACATTCTGGAAAATTCTAGATGGTCTGGATATTCTGGAAAATTAGGGAAAGTGTCAGTTGTATACAAGAGACGGGGGTGGGGGGAGAGAGAGAGGGAGAGAGAACACACAGGGAAAACATTCCATCCCACTAATTCACAGGGTATTCATGACACCACTGATAGAGCGAACCATATTTATCTGTGAGTATGATTTCAGCAACAGTAGTGGTGTGTGCCGTTCCCTGTCACTGTAAGAAAGTAGGACATGCAGAGCCGAGGTGACAGAACCTTTCTTAGTGACAAAGCGTACCCCTGTGACACTCTAAATCAAGCAACTCAGATATCGTGAAAACCAGTGAACGCCAAAGGGTTGCAGGAGCCTGGTAAAGCTGTACTGCGGCTGCGCGTCTCCTCCCACTCTCGGCGGAGGTCACGAGAGCACTTTACTGGTGTATTTGTGCTTGCTATTTCTAGTGACATCTCTAGGGTGAAATGCAAGATGCAGTGAATTCCACAGCTGAAAAGTGCTAGGCTAGCTCCTTAGCCCTTGGGGAGAGCTTACTCTTTGCTCCGGCAGAAATGAGGATTGTACATATTGTTCGCTATTTGACTCATTCTTTGTAGCTAGCAGGTGTTTGGGGAACACTGAGACATTTAAATTGAGCATCGATGATGTGGGTGACCATGACTCACAAGTTTTATACAGAAATTCAGAAACAGTTTATGTTTTAGTGAATGAGCATCGAAATTAATTTAGCTGTTAGGATGGACTGTTGTGATAATAACTCATTATTAGCATGATAATTACAAACTTAAATTATTGACAAAACGATGCTGAAAATAACATATCATTTAAAATAGAACATATGTCTGCAGCCATACCACCGCAAATGTACCTGATCTCCTTTAATACAAAACACACACCCTTTTATGTAGGTTTCTACTTAGAGATCAGTTTGCTATTTTAAAGCTGTATTTTATAACTTACGATTCCTTTGATTGAGATTAATTGTACTTCTAATAATCTTGAATGTAAGTGATACATGGCAAATAATATAAAGTCAGAGCAATTAATAAACACATGTATTAAATACGTGGCTTAAGGGATCCAAATATACTTGAAATATTTCATTTCACATAGTGGTATCCGTTGATCGACAGTGACCAAAGAAAGTAAGCACTTTTTGTGGATTTTTTTTTTGTTTTTTTGTTTTTGTTTTTGTTTGTTTGTTTGTTTTTTCGAGACAGGGTTTCTCTGTGTAGCCCTGGCTGTCCTGGAACTCACTCTGTAGACCAGGCTGGCCTTGAACTCAGAAATTAGCCTGCCTTTGCCTCCCAAGTGCTGGGATTAAAGTCGTGCACCACCACGCCCGGCGTGGATGTTTTATTTTTGCTCCCACAACCCTTCTCCCACAGCTGTGTTAATGTGCATTCAGTCAGCCTCCACTGAGTTCTAAGGAACAGAAGTAATTCTACAGGGTTTGTGTATATTAATGAAGTTAGTCTTCTCAGTAGAGATATTAGGTAGTGGATATGTTACTTCCCGTTATTACTGTAAAACCCTTTGATGTCGTATACCTAACCAAGCCACCCATGTCTACATCCCACTAACTAGTCAAATAAGATTAAAATCAAGGAATTAAATGCTAGATGCTTTTTGATCCTTGGCCCACACAGGATATAAGCTGTTCCCCTTCCTCTAGAAGCAACACAGTGTCCCCTGTAAGGCACTGCTCTGGTGCTGCATGTAAGCAAGCCCACTGTTCCCCAGCAGGTGGATGGAACGCCCGTGCCCTCCACCCTGCATAGAGAAGACCAAAGCTATGGCAGTCATTATTTACTTCCTTAGACAGTAGAAATGTGTTTTGCTTCGTTTTACAAGATAGTGCTGGCGGAAAGGGGGGGAAAGGTTGGGGTTACCATCATCCACATCCCCAAAGCAACTTGGCTAAGATACAACTTCGTGTGTTTTATTTTGTTGTCTAGTAAGACAACCTAGAGAAGAGGTAGTAAAATATGGACAAGTGACCACACGGAATCTCCACCTTTTGTTCCCCCAAACTGACCACAAGTTGGCAGTCCCACATGATTCAACCTGACAGTCACGCAACTACAGCATTGGCTGAGTTATAGTCATCTATCCTTCACGCAGAGCACTTAGAGCTAGCCATGTCCTGCCCACACTGATGCAAGCCTGTTCCCCCGTTCGACGTCTTCAGTTATATCTGGACCCGAACCCAGACTTGTGTCCTGTACCTAAGTCACCAGTTGCTCTTTACATCTTCATCTCTGCCCGATGGGCTCTGCAGACCTGACCTGCTGCTAAGTGGTTCCATTGGAAATATCATGTAATAGTGTCTTTCAACGTGACAAAATAGCCTAATTGTAAAGATGGCTCCCGAGAACCTGTTTACTTAAGAGAAGACTTTACTGAAGAAGCATAAGACTTGAGAGGAGATGAGGGCTGCTAGGACTGAGGGATGCAGGTACAAACAGTGAAGTATGTAGGCTGGGGATATGGTTGGATGAAAAGAACAGTCCAGAGGTACCAAAGTTTGTGAGGGGATAAGCATCTATCCATCCAAAGCGAAGACTCCAGGCAGTGGGAGATTAGAAAGAGAGTTACATTCCAACATGGCCACTGCATGCAGAGCATCTCCCAAGCGCCAGGCACTGACTTACGCCTTTCCAGTTCCGCCAAATTGGAGAAATTAATTATCAGTTGTACACACGAGAAGCTGAGATCTAGCAAGATTAAGTGTCTCATCAAAGGCTACATTTTTTTTTCAATGATTTTGTAGGTAATCCTTTTAAAATCGCCTACCATGGAATAAACTGAGACCTAAGTACTTAATAAAAATTAACTCATTTGAATTACACAGAAAATCAAGGAGGGATGCTCTATTTTTATTATTATTGTTCCTGTAGAGCTAAGTGAGGCACCCAGGAGTCAACTATCTGACTCAAGATCTCATAGTACACAGATATGAAGATAAGCTGCACAGAAAATAACTTCTATAGATCTACCCTCTCATCCACTTAGCTAATAGCTATAACAATGGTTGGGAGAGTGGGGCTAGCCACAGAGATGCAAGGTAAGTCCCTATTGCTAAAGACACTATGCACTTCTGACCCAGGGCCTAGAGAACCTTGAGCTGGAACTGACCTAAAAGCCTCCGTCCTGCAGATCATCTTTCATGGTACCACAAGGTCCCATGCAAGGTTTCAAGGGAGGGAGGCAATGGACAATCCTACCCAGTTCTGACATGTGAACCACATCCCAAACAGCATGACATGATAACTCTAAGGATGCAGTAGAGGCATGCATATCTTGGCAGCAGCCAACATCTTTCTAATTGGACTTTAAAACCTCCTCAACATGAGGGAAGCTATGCCTGGTGCTATAAACCTACCTATCTACCCAGGACTAGTGAAATCATGGACCTGGGACGAGAACCTCTTTAATAAAGCAACATAATTCCTCACTGCACCTAAACACTTGTGCTTATGCTCGCAGATAAGTGTAGCCCTCACCTCTCATCAAGGAAATATCTCTTTGCAAGACATAGACACCATGACAGAACACCACAACCAAAACAGAAGAGTTGTGAACAGTCCCAGCCGATCCACCTACAATCTAGTTGCTGCATCTGAAGCCCAGAGATCACTGTAGAAGAGGAGGCAGGCAGGAAAGATTCTATGAGCCAAGGAAATGAGGAGTTTGCTGTGAGATTGTGTCTCCTAAAATGTAAGAAACAGCACTCACAAAGTCTCACCAACATGAGCTGGGCCAGGAGGACACCAATCGTCATGTTGACTTAGGAAGAAAGGTACCAATAAGCACGCTAACACAGAAGGGGAAACTCATGAGGCTTCAACCCTATACAAAGAACTACAGGAGACTTACGGATGCTGACAGTGGAACAGATAGTCTTCCCCAGTGAGAAGCACCCTGATTGGTTATCCAGTATCAAAAGTTCAGTCCAGAAAACATGTTCATCCAAGTAACATTACATAGGCTGAGCAGGTTGTATTTATATATTCAGGAATATACTCACTTAAGTATGTACATATGAATATGTGTGTGTGTAAGTATGTACATATGTATGGCATGCATTCTTACATGCCTGCATGCATGCTTACATATGATTGCATGCTTAATAACAAAGAAAAGGAGGCTATATATTTGAATGAAAGCAAAATGGGTATACGTTTTGATAACCACTGAGATAAAAGAAAGGGGGAAACTGATGTAATTATACCATAATCTTACATTGTAAATACTGAAAAAGTTGGGAGCCGAGGGACACTAAGAACTGTGAATACCACACTGTTAGTAAGTACTTCAAAAGGAAGTCACCCAAAAGATCATATCTAAAATTTTAATCTGAGATACCCAAGAGTTGGATTAGAGCCTTGTTCCCGAGGAGGGGGAGTTCCTTAATAATAATATGATTATTAAGGAAAACAGATGTGGGAGTAAGTAGGTGGGGAAGTGTGAAGGAACAAAATACCCCTTTCCTTTAAGCCCTAAATGTCTGGAGTCACGATGCCATGATATAATGTTAAAAACAAAAACAAAAACAAAACAAACAAAAAACACTTGGAAGAAGTGTTTGGAGGCAAATTTTTCATGCAATGTGGAAAATGCAATTGTAAGTAGTCACATCCGGTAAGCCGTGGCTATAGATAGTTACAATACTCATCATGAGTTAGATGTGCTCGCATCTTGATAGTGTGTTCTTGTGCCTATTTCTCCTCAGTAGACATAATTTTTAACCTCTCTTTCCCATTGAAATCCTTAACACCCAGTGCTGGACCATGGTGTCTAGTAGGTGTTCAATAAACAGGACTGACTGCATAAAAACAATTCAGCTGACATTGCTGAGTCTCTCAGGAAGAAAGTGGAGAAATCAGCTCCCTCCGACATCGATGTTTCTCTTTCTTGGGGAGACTGAGCTTTCAACGCCAACTTCTTCAAATAGAATCTGGACTTTCCACCCCCCGCCCCCCAAGAAACTGCAGCATGAAATAAATCACCAGATGCTTAGCAAAATATTACCTTAGAATTCTCTTAATGGTTTAGTAACTGGAATCAATATATGTCTATTACTTCTGTGTCTTTAATTGTTTTTATCTGGAATACTTGATAGCGAGCCTGAAAATGGCACAGAGAAACACATTCTTCACTGTTTTAAGTGGCACTGTGGGGGAGTTCTCAAGAGAACACTTATGTGCAGAGAGACACTTCTAACCCTTGATGATAAAGAGCAGTTTGACCTTTGTTTCACAAGAGTCTAAACCATCCTAAAAGGAACATATTGATGGCAAATTAACACTTGGATTCTTGTTTGTTCGTCTCCATTTATGCAAGGCCTAATGTTTGTGACTACAGTGTCTGGGATATAGTTAACAGGTGACACAGTTGTATGTACCTAAAACAATGCTTCCAGAGCTCTTGTGAATATCCTGTGTACTTTCTTCTCACGGACTTTTTCTGGCTTCCACAGGTTCACATTATGCGTGCCATCTTTGCTGGCTCTTACTGCTTGATGCCTCAAGCTATAGGTTCATACTTGAAAGATTTCAGCTGTGAGCAAGTTGGGTCTCAGACTTCTGAAGGTCCCTTTCAGGTCCTTACAGCCCCTTATCCATCCCATACATTCACACTGTGGCTGTCTCCGACGCACCAGGAAGCCAGTCTTTCTGGCATTTGACTATAGGTATTACTGTGAAAAATGTGTATAGGAAGAGACACAATATTGGAATGAAATTAGGTATAGAAATGGGGCTAGAAAAGCAAAAACCTTCCAGAAGTTTCTCCAACACAATCTCTAATTCCACTTTGTTTCTCCTTAGTAGACCAGCCTGTTCTGTAGTAGTTACTGTTGTGAAATTTTTGCATGACATATGTACTCATAAAGAAGCAGCAAAGCGAAGTGGGAATACAATTACAAGTTCAAAATTAAAGATTTATTCTAAGTAGATGACATGAAATGAACTGAATCCTATGCTCCACAAAGTCTCAAGAAAGGTGACTAGTCAGATATGGAACATGATTACTTCATCCATATGGCCCCGTTCTGATGCGTTTGACACCTGGCCATAAGGTCTCAACTTTGTTTTAATTGTAAGAAGATGTCCCGATACTTCCTTTATCCAGGTGTGTCTTTCAGGAAGGTTCTACCCTTCTGTCAGCCCTATGAGTGACAGGTATTTGACAACCCTGAGCACGGTGTCCTCAGACTACCTACTAATGATTGTGGTACCCATTCCTGCTTGGCAGCCTCCGTCTCCAATTAAGCATCTGTGGACACTGGAAAACAGCCTCTTAATTGGGGAGCTGCGGCTACAAAGCAGGTTGCAATTTCTGCCAAGACATTTATCAGGCAGGCCAGGCAAGCTCCCTTCCCAATTCCTGACTCTCGCACTTGTGTTGTGGTTTCTCTGCCACGCCCCTCCCACCCCCTGCAAGACAAGGAGGCTATTTGGCAAGTGTCTGAAGCCAGCAAAGTCATTTTTAGTTCCATAAATAACATCCTACCGAACCAGGACCCGTGACGAATTCTGTCCTAATTACACTTCTTCTCACCCTTCCCCCAACCTCCCATTAAGATATATTGTCTAGGACACATGCAGGAGATCTGTTCGCAGCTATCTTTTACATAGAACTGATTGTTTAATTGCAGATTAAAGATTAATGCAAGTATAATGATTCCACGAGGACACTTCACACAAAAGCATCCTGCATCGGGCTGCCTGCCTCCATTTTTCAATTTGACCATAAATTTGGCTGGGAATTAAATAGTAAGTAGCCGTGATTGCAACTCTGGTCTCTGAAGGCACTCACGGGAATGAAAATAAATGAACAGGCTCTCACACAAAGCATGTTTCATTATGGTCATTAGTGGGCAGATTCTCAGCAGTATTGAAGGTGAAATTGTCTCGGAGAGTTGTTGGCACATCTGTTAGGAAGAGCCAGAAGCAGGCTACAAAGGACGGAAGTGGTGTCGGTTGGAAAACGCATGCAACGTACTTTTGAAACTTTAGCTCCTTTGTGTCTTTCCATTCTTTTAAAGGCATCAAGCGTTAGCAGTAAGCTAATGATACAGAAGCGTGCATATTTGCTTGAGTATGTATTTTAAATTGGCACAATGTAGAATATGCATATGAGGGTACATGATCAAAATTAGACCAACTTGGCCTAAAACTACCAATAAAACTGCCAGGGTAAATAGAACACAATCTCACACACACTTCACCAGGGCCTTCTCTAGACATGGAATTATGACACTTAACATGAAATTTTTAATTTCTGTTGTCTTTTAGAAGTAGGAGACAGTTTTTCTATACTCCTTTGGTTTTGTGTTTGATATGATAGTCATCAGTGGCAAGTGTGAAATTAAATTTACTTCATCATTTATTGTTACCAATGTGCAAGTCCATCTACATCGCAAACAAAAGGACAAGTTTGGCTGCTAAGATCACTTTTCTTGACCACTGGTTCCACGCCCTATATAAACATATTTCTCCTACATGGACATATGTGACATTACACTATTTTTTGTTTGTTTGTTTGTTTGTTTGTTTGTTTGTTTTTGAGATAGTGTTTCTCTGTGTAGGCTTGGCTGTCCTGGAATTCACTCTGTAGACAATGCTGGCCTTGAACTCAGAAATCTGCCTGCCTCTGCCTCCCAAGTGCCGGGATTAAAGGTGTTGCACTACCACTGCCTGGCAACACTGTTAAATATGTTAATATGTATACTAACTTAAACCCGTTGTAACTTGAGAAGCTTATTTTTGGTTTCCTTTTAGAAATCTGCACACTAGTTGTATTATATCTAAACACGTTACAGAACATGATACGTATTGATAATTTGTATGATGCCAAGGTAGAGCATTGAGTAGGACACAAACCCATTCGTTCTCCACAGCCCTGTGCGCCTATGCTCCTCATCCATGAAAGCAAACACAACCGTGATAGTGGCAGCAACACATTTGTAGATTTTGAAACAATAAATCTAATTTTATATAATCACAGGGAATGTGATCCCTTCACCATAGGAGGTGAAAATGACACAGTATTGCTCATGGGAACCAAGGGCTTCTGGGAAAAAGAAAATCAGATGGAACTATGCTAACGTTTGACAAAAACTTGGTTGAAGTCAGGTTGTGTAATGAACTCCCATCGGTGGGCAAAGGGCAAGCACGTGTAGAGACGTTCCAAGTCAGAATTCCACAGACATCACTAGGTCCTCGTCATGAATTAAGAAAACAAAGTATGAAGTCATCCCTACCTCTCCCACATTTCTCCAAACAAAAACAAGCACTCATGGAAAATATTAAGTTGTGAAAAATACATTCCAATGATGAGTGTCACAGTTAACACATATATTCCAGGATAAGAAACAATGGCTTTTGCTGATGGACATGAAGGAGATGGATAGGGAACATAGCAAAAAAGGGAGAGATTGATCATATCCTGACTTGAATTTGGGCTTGAATTATTCACCTAAGGAAGAAGCGGCTTCCTCCTGAGGTAGAGGTGATGATAATTCTTCAGGAAATGGAAGTAGACATCACAGTGCCTCTCTTTTTTCCTGTTTTTAAAATCCCTTAGAGCAGCAGTGGGCAGAGTCATGATAGTTATATGACAAATATCCATTCACTTTTCATTGTGTATTCGAATTTCTACGAGGGCTGAAAAAATACTGAATCTACTTCTGCCCAAGAAATCGTTTTATCAAGTAGGTTCACTAGCTGCCAAGCATGACTACGGAAGAGAGAGCCAGGAGAAATAACTTAAATTAAAGCAGCAGCAGCAGGTCTCAGAGTTGAATGGCAGTCAGGATGATGAGGATGATTGACACTGACTTCACTCAAGGCTTCTCAACACCCAAGTTCTCTGCCACCAAGAACAATGCCTCCTTCCTGGGGAGGAGACGAGATACAAGGAGGCACAACACGAGAAGTCAAGAAGACTCATTTACGACTTCAGAAAGTACAGACACGGACAAGTCCTCAATCAAAGCATCTTATATTAAAGGATGGGAGGCGTGAAGGGATGCCACGACTTAGTCGAGCACAACAGAAGACGCTTGTCCACCCTTAGAACGATTCATTTGATCCATCAAGCTTTCATCTCTGCTGCTCAGTGTAAATGGGCATCACCTATCCATGATTATGAAAACAGATAAAAATGGAATAGTGTCCTAGACATGAACAAAGACCATTCTTTCTCTGTAGTTACATAATTTCTGCAGGTCAAGTCTGCGTATTCTACGCTCGTTGTACACTGGTGCAGAGCCCCTTCTCTCTCAACACTAGGATTAGAAGTAATTTTGGGTATGTCAACAACTTCTTTTCTTACAATAGTGGCATCGGCTACTAGGCACCTGTTAAGATAGCAGCTAGCCACCCCCCCCCCAAATGTCTTTGGTGTCCTTTATTAATTAGGCCATTTTTCAATCCTGTTCTTGTTTTGATACTGCTCGTAAAACTTGTGGGACTGACGGGCAATAGCTCATTGCTAAGTCACCACGTAGCTTGGATATTTAAAGAGTTAGGTCAAATTAGTTGGTATTTGAAATTCTTAGGTAAAAGATATTCAAAATCTTATGTGCGTGAGAGATGGTGTGTGTGTGTATGTGTGTTTAAAGTATAGTAAAGATGATGTAAATTTCTATAAAGTAAGAAATATTTTTGAGAGTTTGGTTTCACTGACACTAGATTAATATTGAATACTTAAACATGATATACTCTGAAGATAACTAGCTGCTCCTTGTGGTTTTTTGAATCTGCTTGGCCCATGCGAAGTAGTACTATTAGGAGGTATGGTCTTATTGGTCACAACCTTGTAAGAGGAAGTGTGTCTCTGTGGAGTCAGGGCTTTGAGGTCTCTCTCATATCTGGTCTCAAGTCTAACCATTGTGACACTGTTTCCTCCTGGCTGCCTTCAAATGAAGATGTAGAACTCTCTGATCCTCCAGCACCATGCCTGCCTGGATGCTGCCGTGTTTCCCACCATGATGATAATGGACTAAAATTCTGCATGCCAGCCCTAATTAGATGCGGTCCTTTATAAGAGTAGCCTTGGTCATGACATCTCTTTAGAGCAATGAAGCCCAAACTAAGACACCCCCACTTCTAGGCTCTACACTGTGGCACATGCTGGGAGAAGAGTGATTCCCACATGAATATAGGTTTGTGAGTGGGAATTCAAACAAGTAAAGCAATGTGGCTACTTACCTTTTCTAATGCCAGCCTTAGTGGACAAATAGACACCTATCTATTTTCTGATGGGCAACATCATAATATCTGAGAGATAACATTGAGACGCCGTAGCTCAACTCATTGGGAGCACCAGGAAGATGAAGCTGATGCCCCATACAAGGGGAAACAGAAGAGCTTTCAGCAGACAATGGAGTGGAGAAGATGAGAAGTGGAACTGTAAAAATACCTAACTAAAATACAATTGGGATGATAAACTGAGAAGCTCTGGCTTCAGGAATAAAATATAAAGGACATATTGTGGATATTATGGTTCCCAGTATTGTATTTGTATGGGATGTCTGTGTGCATGAACATGTGTGTCTCTGTGTCTCTGTATGCTTCTTGTGCTTTTAAATTGGCTTTTCTTTTTCTGTTTCTTTTGTCCAATTCTTTTTGTTTTATTTTATCATATTTTATTTTACTTTATCTTATTACTAATATTAGATACCTATTTGTATTCTAATGAAGGAAAACAAGCAAAGGTATAGATTTGGGAGGGTAAGGAGTTGGGAGGATCTGAGAAGAAATGGGGAAAGGTAAACAGAATATATTGTATGTAAATAAAAACACTTAAGGTACTAATTTCTTTACTAGTATTCATTCTAGTAGGTAGTATTTCAAAACTAACTTCTATCCTTCCATGTACAAATGAAATTGAGGTACACATGAAGATGTATATGGTATTGAAAAGCGGTTCCCAACCAGATGTCCCTCAAACATATATGCACAATTTCCCACGGGCTTCAAGGGCAGTTGCTCTTTATTAAGCAAGTCATGGTGTCTCATCCTTACCAATATCACCCATAAGAGGAGTGCCTTTGGTCATCTCTTTCTTTCCTTATCTCTGGACATCAAGTCAGTAGCTCAATAACAATCACGCTTTCCTTTCCAGAACTGCCAACACATTCCTTCTTAGGCATGTGATAACTGATGTTTCTACTTGCAAATCCATCGAGCCAACACAGCACAAGGCCAATTCATTAGCTTGCATTTCCAAACTGCCTTGTTCAATTCTTCAATATGAAATGAATCTGGCAATCTGTCCTCATCACACCCTGTCTACAGCCTTCCTTCCAGCAGGCCATGGATCTAGCCATGTTTTACTGGCTCCACTTAGTTTCTGTTTGGAATTATGATCTGTTGAGCTTCCTTCAAAACAAACTCAGGCCCAAGGCTTCTGTGGAGTTTTCCACAATCATCGATAATGATGGCAGTCTCTTGTATTCTCCTGGCAATGATTGCAATGCCAGAATAGCAAGTGGATAAAGCTATGTACAGTATGGTTTACCTTTTGTGCATACAAGCTCTGTCTTTACGACTAAAATCAGAGAGCTTCTCCACACAGAAACCATATCCAATACCTTATACCCATTTACAAATCTAGTTCCTACTGCATTGTTTTACAGAGGTTAGACAATGCATGATAAGAATGACTCATCAAAAGTATGATAATATGGTGATATTTTATAGAGGAATTTTTAAGTTTATCATCTTTATACCATTTAGATGCATCTAAATATAGTAACCACAAGAAGCAGATTAAATGTTTGATATGGACTTCATTAGAATCATATGAAAACATCACAAAAAACTGGGCAAGGCAGCACATACTTCCAATCCCCATACTTGGCAGATGGAGGAAGGAGGGTTATGAGTTTCAGATCCACCTAGGTTGAATAAAACCTTGATTCAAAATATTCCTGCTGTAGCTCAGTTGATACAGTATTCCCAGCACTGGGTAAGCTGGATGTAGTGCTACACTCCTATAATCCCAGCACTTAGGAGATGGAAGTGTGAAGATCAAGAGTTCAAGGGTTGTCCTACATACTTAGCATTGCCAGACTAGGATGTATGAGACACTGTGACAAAATTTTGTTTATTAAGACATAGTTGTTATTGATTTGAATCGGTGGGTTGACAATGTCTGGGTTAGCTTCTTTCCCTCTTAGCCATCCCTTCGTTGGCACAAGTGGCTACTAGAGCTTCAAGCATTAAAAGCATTTAAAGATTTGTATTTATTATCTTTGGCTATTCTATGTCTGTGTTTCTGTGTATGGATATGGACACACAAATATATCTACCTGCAGAGGCCAGAAGGTACCAAAACTTCTGGAGCTGGAGGAACAGACCCCCGTGACAGCCCAATGTGTGTACTGGGAACTGAACTCAGGCCCTCGGAAAGACCAGCAAGTGCTCTTAACTGTTGAGGCTGGCCCCTTGTGCATATTCTAAAATGGTAAACCAGAGGCACTTTTCCTGTCCTGTCTCCCTTTTACCAAGATAGTAAGAGGAAACAGAAATATCTAAGTAGGTTTTAAAAAATACTTTAGAGATTCTTTCTCTGTCTCTCTGTCTCTCTTTCTTAAACACACACACACACACACACACACACACACACACACACACACACACATTCTAGAAAGTTGCTCCTAACAATGAATGTGAATATAGCTAGAAAAAAAGTCTCTGGAATGTTTTGTCTCTATAACATGAACTGATGACCTATATTATAGGTCCTGTAACAAAGGAGGAAGTGGGAAGCAGCAGATGGATGAACAGCCAGTAGCACCAATGGGCAAGTTTTAGATTAAGTTAAGGGTCCTTGTGTTTGTTGCTCTTTGTCAGCTTGACACAAACCAGGCACATCTGGAGATGGGCATTATTAGTTGAGAATATGCCTCCATAAGACTTGCCTGTAGGCATGTCTGAGGTCTTGATTAATGACTGATGTGAGTTGGTCTAGCACCATCCCTGGGCGGTGGCCCTAGGTTACATAAGAAAGCAGGCTGAGCAAGCCAGGCAATATTCCTCTGACTACTGTTTTGGTTCCTGCCTCTAGGTTCCTGCCTGCTTGAGTTCCTGCTCTGACTTCCCCTCAGTGATGGGCAGAGGAATAAACCCTTTCCTCCCCAAGTTGCTTTGTTTGGTCAGTGTTTTATCACAGCAATAGAAACTCTCATTCAGACAGTCCTTCAGCACATAAATGCCCTAATCGTCTCGTGCTGCTATCACATGTGTCTAGTAACTTACTAGTCATAGCAGTCCTGGGAGCTTGACAGGATTTTCCCATTTTGAAGATGATGAAAACTGGAGCTCTCACGATATTATCAGAATTTACTGAGAAGACTGACTGAAGTCCACCTTGTAAGGTTACGACTTCAATAATTTTATTTTTATAAATTTGGATTCGCACTTTACCTTTAGATTTTTTTCATCCTGCTTTAGGGATTAGTTTATTTGATTTTTAAAAAAAATGAGAACTGAAATGTAAATAGTCTTTGATAAACATTTTGGAACTGATTTAGTGGTTGAAAGCTCTCACATGACATCTGGTCAAATGTCTTCTCCGCACCCCCCCCCCCTTCTTTCTTCCTTAAATTTTAAACAAATTTTAAGTTGTCAGAAAAGTTGAGTAATGATTTTTAAAAACTATCATTTTAATTAGCATGCAAAGTATTGGGATTCATTATGACAATTCAGGCATAATTTGTTTCTAATGAGCATCTTCTGCCCTCCATCCCCCTCTCTCCTGGACGTTTCTAGCCACAGAGTTCTTTTCCTTGCAGGTCACATTTGTTCTATGGCCTCCCCACCTCCCTCAGCAACACATTTTCCTTATTATAAGTTTCTGGATTGAGATAATTAATATGAAAATGGTCATGTTTCTCAATCAAGGTGATTAATGTGAAAAGCAACGGGCAGATTCAGTGTAATTCCCATCAAAACTCCAAGGACACTCTTCAGAGAACTTAAAAAGTGAATCCAAATAGCTGTATGATAACACAAAAGACCTAAGCAGCAGAAGAAAACACTGGTGGTATCATAAATAAAGAAGAATTATAAAACAAAGTTCTAATGACAAGGACAGCATAGAATAGAGAACCAAAACCAAACTCATACAGGTATACCCACTTAATATTTGATAAATGTGTCACAAAAACATAGAGTGGAAGAAAACAGCTTACCTAATAGATTGTGCCAACAAAACTGGGCATTTGCATGTAAAAGAGTGAAAACTGATTCATATCTTTCACCTTGTACAAAAATATATTCGAAATAGATAACGACCTAAATTTAAAATTATAAGTACTTATGAGATGGCCCGACTCAATGTTGAAGGGCTTCCTCTTGCAGAAGACCTGGGTTCAGTTCCCAGTACACACATGGTGGGTCACAGTCATCTGCCATCCCAGTTCCAGGGGATCTAACATCCTCTTCTGACCTCTGTGGGCACTGAACACACATGGACACTGAACACACATATATACATGAAGGTAAAACATTCATATACATACAATTTTAAAGTCTAAAAACCTTTTCAACTAAAGTTAATTTTTTTTATTGTAGAGGTCTCTTTGTAAAGTTTATTCCAATATATTTAGATTTTTTTGAGTTGTTGTAAATGATATATTTTCCTTATTTCTTCCTCAGGAAGTTCATTATTGGTACATAGGAAAGCTACTCTTCTCCTTATGTTCAGTTTATAGCACACGTCTTTACTGAGAATATCTGGGAGTTCTCTATAGAGTCTGTAGGGTCTTTTAAGTATAGAATAATGTCATCTGTGAATAGAAATAATTTAGACTCTTTTACTATTTATCCCTTTTATATTTTTCCATTGTCCTATTGCTGTATCTAAGAGTTTGAGCCCAATATTTAATAAAAGTAGACAGATTGGGACCCTTGTCTCAGTCCAAATATTAGAGGAAATGCTCCCAATTTTTCCCTATTTAGTATAATGTTAGGTATCGTTTTCTCCTATTTTTGCCTTTATTATTTTGAGGTACATTTTGTTAGTTTATTTTTTTTTATTCAAGACTATTATCCTGAGATCGCATTAAACTTTGCCAAAGCTCTTTCTACTCCTATCATGGTGGTATGATCTTTATCCTGCAGTTTATTTATGGCGTGTTATGTTTATTGATTTGCATTTATTGCATTACTATGTTGGAAAAGACTTGGTCATGAAGTACAATCTCACTGTGTTCTTATATTTGGCTTGAAAAGGTTTTCTGCATTTATGTTCAATATGGAAATTGGTCTGTAACTTCTTTAGTTATGTTCCTATCTTATTTCGGTTTCAGAACAATACTAGCCTTAAAGAATGAGTTTGGGAGTGTCTCTCCCTTTTCTATTTTGTGGAACAGCTTGATTTTTGTCTTTCTTTCTTACGGTTAGCTTTGGTTTGACATTTATTAGCCATAGGATTGGGACATCTACTTGTTTATGTCTCCTGTTTGCTTAGTATTTGAATTCACAACATTTGGCACTCTGTCTTTGGATATCTTGGTTGGGTAAATGTTCTTTTGGAGGTAGCAGGCAATTGGATCTCATTTTTCATCTGGCCACATTTTTGGTAATTGACTTCTTGCTAAGTCTAAGCTGTTTTCATATAAACTTGGTATTGAGAGAGACTCGCTCTTTCCCAGGACTTTGTTAGTTGGTGTTGTGGGTGACTTGCCTGTTTTGTATTTCTCTTCCCCGTCTGCGTTTTGTATAAGAGGTTTTCTTTCGAGTTTGGGGTGCTGGAGATTATCGGTTCCTTCCTCGCTCACCCCGGTTCATCTGATCCTCTAAGGGATATAGCCTTTCCTGTCCGCATGAATGAGTCATGAGCATCCATCCGCTCCCCATGGGCTGTAGTCCTTCCTGTGTCTTCATGAGTAAGACTGCCACTCTCCTTCCTCCATGCACAGCATTCCTTTAACAACTTTCAGCAGAGGTTGTCATGTATTGGTTTCATTTGTTTGGGGGCTGGAAATGTCCCTATTTCTACTTCAGTTTCAGGGCATAGCTCTGCTAGGTACAGCCATTGGGCTGGTATTATTATCATTATTATTAATAATTATTATTATTTACTTTCTGGGCTTGAAACACATCATAATCTGCTTTCTTGCCTTTTATGGTCGTTGAGAAACGATAAAACCCTATTCCGATATTTATTCTGCTGTGTGAGTTGTACCTTACAGATTTTAGCTTTCTTTCTTTGCTTTGTATCTTTGGCATCTTTACTATGGTATGTTGTTGAGACATTCTTCTCTGATCATGTCTCTTTCGGGTTAAAATAACTTGTGCTTCTCAATTTATTTCTTGTACTTTTTAAAATTATCTACCATAGTTTTGTTCAATGGTATGTCTCTTCTTCTATACAATGGAGTCTTGGGTTTCATCTTTTGACTATATCCCAAACTTCTTGGAAGTCTTGGTTCTGTTCAATTATTTTCTTTTTTTAAAAAAATATTTATTTATTGTTATATCTAAGTACACTGTAGCTGTCTTCAGACGTACCAGAAGAAAGCATCCAATCTTATTATAGATGGTTGTGAGCCACTGTGTGGTTGCTGAGATTTGAACTCTGGACCTCTGGAGGAGCAGTCAGTGGCCTTAACTGCTGAGTCATCTCTCCAGCCCCCAATTATTTTCTTTATATTTGTCTTGAATGTATTCTTGTCCCATCTTTTCCCTTCATCCCTGATGTTAATTCTTCTGCTTGGTCTGTCTGTTGGTGATGCTTTGCTACTGTGTTTTTAATTTGATTTATTATTTGTGACATCTCTATAACTTACATTTGGTACTTTTTCAACATTTCTAGTTGCTTCTTAAATTTTTCTTCATATTTTTAGATTTTTTTCTCACACAGTTTTTTTTTTTTTAATTCAATTTGTAACTATTGCTTAGGGCTTCATTTGATGGTTTTGGTCCATTAATCTGCCTATTTGAGCCGTTGATCAGTTTTTAAAAAGAAATGCACTCTGAATTCTTTCTCAGTGATTTAGTTTTCTATTACTCACAGGTTGAGAAGTTCGAGTGTGTTGTGGCGAGTCTGGCATTGCTGGTGTTGTTTGGTCCTGTTGGGGTATTTGTTGATAAGCCTGTGCATCCTGTTAACTTTTCTCCTTTTGCTACTCTTTGGCTGTTACATTTTTGTGAGTCCTTTTTAGAGGATATTGTCACCAGAAACTCTATTTTCTGGTGCTGCTTGGGATGGAAAGGGGTAACAATGATGCTCCACAGTAACTAGCAGTCTAGGCTTAGCCTTTCTCTTAGTCATACTTGCAAGCCTCACGTCCATTTAGAGTTCACAGTCCTCAGCATTGGGATTCTGGTTAGAGAAAGAGTACTTTAGGGATACTTATAGTGGAATGAAAAATACCAATATTTTAATGATGAAAGAAGGAAGGAATTAACAGAGAAAGGAAGAAAAATATTTCAAGTATAAATGAAAAATGAATTACAGGGGTTGGATGTGTGAGAGGAGGTAGAGAAAATATCAGGAAAATAAACATAGAGGGTAAAGTTTTATTTTTAGGTGTAGAAAAGTCAGGCAGACTCACAAAAGTCTTCTCTGGGAAGAGAAGGTGGAAGTTGTAATCCAGCAGCTCTACCAGCGTATAATAGTGTAAACAGTAATACGAGATTTTAGGAAAAAAACTAAACATTTTAAAAATGTAAGGAGACCGTAACATAAAATACGTAGTATTATGTTCTCAGTCCAAATTCCCCTCATTAAGATAAGGCAGCTTTCGCCTCCCCGGGTCTTATCATTCACAACTATCTCCACAAGTTGAAAAATTATACTTGTTCATGTGTTCCCCACCCCCACCCCCTTTTCTCCAGACTTCTTTTTTTCCTGGGTTTACTCTAATTGTCCCCTGGCATGCTACAACCCCACCCCTTGTGAATTAAGTGTCAAATTTTCCACAGCAGGACTTTGTGAGGTTTGCATCTGAGGGGATGTGGGATGCGGAAGCCCTCTCACCTAGTAACTTAGTGTGCTGCTTCTGGGCTCTACCTCACAATGCTCTCTTGTGGTCAATCCTGCCAGTGGAAGAGGGTGGAGTGACATTTTCTCTGCCTGGCAGTCTCATGCTCAGGGTCCCTGTTCTTGTTTTGCACATGCACAGTCTTGTGCTGACCCTATGGCAGGCAGAGACCATCTTTCTGCATGGAGGTCACTGATGGCAGAGACCATCAATACTGATTTATGGTGTTATCACTGGGGCCTCTTCATGGTTCATCAACTGTGCCCTGTCCACAGGCAGCCCACTGGTAGAGATATTTAAGGGCCATCAGATGAGTGTATATGGCAGCCCTTCAAATTTGCAATGGCAAATGCTCAGTTCCATTTATGGGAGATGTTGGCTGGTGTGTTGAGAATATTCTGTTTGTTCAGTATATTAGAGAGTCAGAGGAAGCAACTGGACCATGGTCCAGCAGCCTTTGTATTCTTCCTTCCCTTGCTTGCTCAAATATGGCCTATAGTCCACCATCCTATCAGGAAGGCCAGTGTTATCTTTGCACCTCAGTTAAGTCTTGAACGTCAATATTTTAGCAACTACAAAGAAGAGAGAAACCTGTCAGTAGGCTGAGGAGCCACGTGGCACTTAACAAGGGAACAGAGCAAGAAATGCACCTTGAACCTCTGGCATGTGAGGCTGTGCATAAGGACCCGTAGGAGCAGGAGTGTCTAGTCAGTCTGAGACCAAATCTATTTGATAAGTCCATAATTTCTCTGACTTATATGTTGCTTTCTATTTATACAAACAGAAAAAAAAGATCTCCTTGAGAAAACTCACACTAATGTTAAAAATACATGTCTTTTGCAGAATTGATGAGGAATGGAACTTCTCAGGAGAGGTGATCTATGCAACAGCAACAAGTAGCCTTTACTTCCACTGGCCTTTAGACATTCCCAACCCCTTTGATTCTGTCCCCTTTGTTATATGATTGGTCATAAGTATACTTGGCAAAAAAACTGTTGATTTTTTTCTCATTCAGTTCTTTTTATTTAATGTGTGTGTGCCTGCACACACACACACACACACACATGAAAGCATGTCATAGAGGTTATGAAGGTCAAAGGGTTCTACAGTCAATTCTCTGCCTCTGTCTTTGCATGGGTTCCAGTGGTTGCACTTGGGTCATCAGACTTCTGCAGCAAGAGCCAAACGATTTTCCCCACTGAGCCATCTCTCTTTCCCCTTGTCTTCATCTCTACATTCCCCTTTTAAGGAAAAATACCAATGTATTTTTTCACTAAGCTCACAGAGACTTCAAAGAAAAACTATCAAGAAGAGGAAAAGATGGTATATGTCTCTTCTGAGGCTGTCTTGATTCTTATGGCACCTCAGGACTTTGGAGAGCAGGATATTAAATATTTCTTTTCCTCTATCAAAGCAGTTGGAGAGAAGAGTGAGTGGCCAGGGTTTCTCCCACCCCCTACATGGGGAGTTTGAGATAACAAGTAGCGTTGATGTGTGACACGCTGCTCCTTTCTAAATGCATCAGGAATATTAAAACACTCCTATTATCTGTGCTTAGCCTCGAGCCTCCTTTAATGATCCTCCCAGATCTTGCAAGAACTCAGACTAAATCGACTCTATGAGTTCAAATAGTAGAGACATGGTGTCAATTAATGGTTCTTGTCAGGACCCATAAATTATAGCACCTAACTGTTAGCCGTTTTTGATATCTTCTAGCAGTAGTTGGGTAGCTCATTAAAGCATCTTGCCTTTGCGCTGATGTGCCCTCAAAAGAAAAAATCAGCCAATGAGATAGGTCTCTGGGGCTGAACTAAAAGTCCAGGAGCACACACAATACATTTCCATGGGCAGAGTCCTCTTCTCTGACATTTGAATATAGGTGTGTGTGTGTGTGTGTGTGTGTGTGTGTGTGTGTGTGTGTGTGTGTGTGTGTTTATCTAAAAATTTTATACTTATTCTTCCATATACCCCAATCTTAAAAAGGTACCCTTTACATAAAGTTAGATTAAAACATAGAAAAACTTTATCTGTAAAATCTTGCTCTTTCTTTTGTTCAGATATCAATAAAGCTTAGCTTATTTTACATAAGGGAATACTGACCAGCATAATTGAGAGAATTCATAAGGTTTTTTTGTACCACTATATGGGACTTAAATGACAGTTGGAGATAAGCATTCCTAAAAGCATGGGGTAAGAGTAAACCTTTGGTATTCCTCAAATCTGAATCATCCTTCCTCAGAATCACAGCCGTAAACCAGTTCATTTCCAGGAGAACTGAAGGACTAGCTTGATATTACAACAACAGCACTGCTTCCTATTTTAATCTAGTAGTCACAAGCCTGGGGTCAAATCCTGCCATCCGTGAACAACCTATCTATTTGCTATATGGCATTTAAGATCATTGCCCTATTTCTCATCTACTCCCAAAACACTGTTGAGAGAACCTCCTGCCACAGTGAGAAATGAACGCATACAGGGAACTTACTAAACACCTTATGATCTGTGTGTGCTGCATAAATGTCGAATGGAATTGCTTCCTATAGTTTCTTCTCATATACTATCATCTTGACTGACTGAGAAATATGAAGACCAAGCAGTTCATAGCAGATATGATGAGACATCTGTCTGCATTGTCAGGTCTTGGCACAAGACTGGGGGCCCTACTCATCCGGAAATGACTAAACCCTTAGAAGCTGACTGTTCCGGTGAGCTAAATCTGGGGTGGAAATGAAAGCTCAGGACATTCCCAGCATGCCATGACTTGTAGAAAGTGTTTCTATTCTTTCTATCACCTGTGTGGCTGCAAACAGCTATTTAAGTCGAGATCTCCCCCACCTCATTTTATTTACATAGAAAAAATGTGTGGAAAAGGGAAATAAAAATATCTTGTCACTGCAAAAACAACAAATCAGTGTTTGTGGGTTTATAAAACCACAATAATTGTAGCACACACACAAACACATTTGCACACACATAGAAATATACTTACACACTCTTACATTATATCAAAAAGCCCTTAGACAGCATTCTGTTTGGAAGAGAAACCTGAAATCAGTAGTTTCTAGGCTTATATAAAAATGAAACAATTGAATGTCATAGACCTAGGTTATAATATTATACTGTTTTTAAAGAAAATTTTATTTTAGGTTTCTCATATTGGAAATTTTCAACTCCTGTCTTGGTGACCACTTGGCAGAGATGTTGCATAAGAAATTCAAAGGTAGGGATAGGGTAAATACAATTTTTCCCAAGTCGTCTTCTTTTCACAGTGTAAAAGAAAAGAAATGTGTACTCAACTTCATTAAATACAGTGTTTAAAGTACTTCCTTAGTGGGGTAGAGAGATGCTTTAGTGGTTAAGAGCACTCATTTGATATTCTTGCAGATCTGAGTTATGCTCTCAGTAGCATATGTTAGTTTACAACTTTCTGCTAACTCTAGTGATGGGGACTCTGACGCTCTCTCCTGGATTCTGTAGGCACTGCATGGAGCAAAACACTGTACACATAAAATAAAGATAAATGCATCAATTAAAAATATGCTTTGATTTACATTGATGCAGTGCTTTGAATGAGAATGGCCCCATAGGCTCATATAATTGAATACTTGGTCCCCAACCGGACAACTGCTTTGAAGAATTAGGACATTCGGCCTTGTTGGAATATGTGTGTTGCCAGAAGCCGACTTGTATATTTAAAAAAAGTTGTAGACTCAAAATGATCTCTGTGCCTTGTGGTTGTGAATCAAGATGCACATTCTTACCTTTTCCTTGATTCTGCTAGAATGGACTCAAGCCCTCTGAAATCATAAGTCAAGTTAAACATTTTCTTGGTCATGGTGTTTTATCACAGTAACAGAAAAATAACTAAGACAGTTGCAAATTCTATTGCAAAATTCTATTGAAATAGAAAATTAAGGACACACACTACACACAGTGTTAGGTTTATTGTCAACCCAGCTGTTTTCAAGTCCCACGGCATGTAGATATTCACAGACTAACACAAAAATTCTTAACTTTTAATACTGCCTTTAATAATGATGCTGTTGCAAAAAAATGGATTAAACTAGGTTGTTTGCATGTATTCTAGGGAAAGTCTTGTGTTTATTGGGGTTGTTTCATGATTTGTGTCAATATCGCATGTGAAATACAAATTGTTCATACAGCTAAACACTGAGGTTATATCAGAGGAAATAACAGAGAAGGAAGGAGAGAGTTTAAACAAACTAGAATGAAAATGTTTAAAAAAAAATGAACCAGCACAAAAAAATATAGGAGAAAGTGTCACTGAAAAATTGTGTCCCTTAGAAAGGCAGGTAGGGATAAAAGCCCAAGTACATAGAGCTGCCTAGCAATCATGTGGTCACTGTATGTCATAGAGCCCCTTAGAGGGAGAATGGTCACAGTAAGTTCATAAAGCCATTTAGTGGGAGCTTGGTCACTGTGAGGTCATAAAACTCAGCACAGTGAGTTCATTGGGAGTTCACAGAGCTGCCCAGCAAGCGTGTGGCCACTGTGGTGAGCGAGTATTCAAACCTCCTCATGTTTGAACACTCACATAGTCTGTAGACCCTGCCCTGGCTGTCCACAAAGACATCCAAAATGCTTCTACTCTAGACCTTTGCAATGACTTGCGATTCACTCCTTGGCCTGTCCAGATGGACACAGGGTCATCCCATTTTCTCCTAATTAAATCACTGCTTACATTGACTTAATTACATCTTTACTTACTGAGTACTGAGAGAAAAGGGTGACCCCCCTCCCCTCTCAAGCCCTTTCACAATCACTGTTTGTCATAGCAGTTGACACATAATGACGTTCCAAGGAAATTAAGAGGAATTGAATGTACGTTCTCTTTACAGGTTTTCTCACTCACTTGTGAAGGCCATAAGGTCAGGGATTTATTCTGAATCACCTTCTGATATTTCCTTAGTATGTAAAATAATACCTGGCACACAGCTGGGAATGCATGAATGGAAATTGAGTGGGTTGGGGGGGGGTGGCTAATTTTAGGCTCAGGAAAATTATTTTCTAGTTTTCCATTTTAATTAGTATTTTAGGTGTTCTGACAGGAGCATAATATTGTACAAGAGAAAGGTCTTAGTGCCTAATTATGTTTTAAATTATAACAGTTTTAATAACATCATTTGCTTTCTATTCTTTTGTAATGAACTCTAAAATAGTCTAGGACTGAAACTAGGAGGGAAATCCAGCCTTGTATTTTAAAATGCTTAATGTGTGTAGACTCTAAAACTAAAATTTACAAATAGAATTTCAAAAATTAGGTATTATGCAAAATACATATTTGCATATTTGATGATATATTTACATATTTAACTCATAAGACTCATCTCTTGACAGTTGGATTATCCAAAGCCTTTATGTTTAGCAATTAAAACTGTGGAAACAGAACAGACAAGGCTCAGCTTGTGTTGTGTTCCCATTTCCTCACTGAGCAAATCCTTTTAACAAGGTGAGACAGTGTGGCAGGAAGTGAGGGTGTTCTCAACAGAGAGTTTGAAAGCAGTTCCTATTGGGTAAACATAGTAACTGACCCCTGTGCCTTTTAGGCAACAGGTGTGCATGCATTCTTTTTAAATCTAGAAAGAAATTCATTATGCATGAGTAAAGAATGAGTCTGATGGTGCTCGTTTGTTTGTTTTTACACCAACATCCAATTAGAACCCGTGACCACTTCAGCTGCTCTTAAACTGAAACCCTATTTCCAAGGTGTTGGTGTCAGCCCAGCAAGGTTCACAGCCTAATTATCTTTTAAAGCACACCCTTTCTCTTTCAGAGTCCTTTCCTTAGAATTTTATCTAGTCATCTGAGTCAGCAACACAGTAAGGTGCTCACCAGCTAATCAGCACAGGGCAAGGTACATCTGGATGAGAGTGTGGAACCTCGGACACCTCCTCAGACAGTTCCTAAGCTGATACTCATTAGAGGGCTTGCTATAGCTGTGCCCAGGCTTCTCTATGTAAGGAGGATATGGAAAAAATGAGAGTATCTAGTAATAATTTTAAAGATTGAATTAAAATAGAAAATAATAGCTGTACGGGAAAGTAATTGGCGCATTGTTTATTTGAATAACATACTAGTGGTGACCAGGAATCTCTGTTTTCTCAATTTTCCCCTATAGCACCACCATCAAAGCATGATATTAATGTGTTTATTGGCAACTTAGGACATCTCAAGTCCAGTGATCAATTGACATCCCTTGTGAAGAAACCAACATACACTCAGCCTTTCTTGACTGGTGCAGAAAAAAACTATTAAGTAATGTTTGTTTTCTTATTCAAATGTGTTCCAAGATAGTCTCCCATATAGCGTGATTGTACCCAGCTATAAAGTAAGGCATATTTTACATGGACTAGAGTTAACCTCTGTCTTTCAATTTCTGTTTTAGGATGATTTTCATCCCACATTAGGTTTATGTTAAACCCAGCATTTTTCAATCAAAATGAAGCAAAAAAGTTGATTAACAGGAGGCTGGGTGTAGTGGTTCTAGTCTGGGCACAGTCTTGCCTTGCTGTCTGATCATATCTGGAGACATGTGGTCACCATTTGTGGGAGAGGCCATCTGCTCCTTAAATTTAGTGAGTGGAATTGCTATTGCATGCCCATAGTCCATAGCACTGTTTCTCATTTAAAATAATAATTAAAAAAAAAAAAAAGACTAGCAAAAAATGCTGCTGTTGCAAAGCAGCCAGTGGCCTCACCACCATACCTGGGGCCTGAGCAATGTGTTCGTTGTTCGATGTACACACTGAGAGGAGCCCACCATTCTCCAAACTAAATTTATCATTTTATTTTCAAAGTTCAGGCGTCATCCATCTTGAATGTTTTTTCTGAGATTTCCAGTTCTCTGTTTCAATCTAGAACTTTTGGCTTGTTATTTGATGAGTATAAAAGGACACTGGTGAAAATTTGATTGGCATCATCAATTGCCCTTTGTTCTCTGCACCTTTAATACTTCTGAACTGAACATTTCACAGGGACCAATTGTTCTGTGCTCTGGCTTCTAACTGACTCAGGCATACTTATCAAAGCTTGAAAGTCAGTAAGAGTTTCTATCCCACCACCATTGATTTTGGCAATAAGCATTTTTCCTCCTCAGAATATAATATCTAAATTTAAATTAATAATCATTTTGTATATATTATACAATGATTAATTAACTAATCCCGGTAATACTTGGAGGACACAGGAGAGATGTTTCCTAGTGCATAAGGAGAGGGCTGGGAGCCAGTCAGGCCTTTTAATCCCAGCTTTATCACTTGTAGTATGACCTTGGTAAAAAATCGATTAAACCAATATTTATCTCTTATTGAAGATGTGGATAATACTTAAATCTCCTGTGAGCAGTGAGATAAAGGCCGATGAACTAATTAATTTACAAATTGTGGGATAGATTGTGAGTATGAAGCATGAATTCCCCTCATCTGTAATGGCCTCACATAAATTTGATTCATTGTGGACTGAGGGTTCCAGAATGAGAAATCCAAATTTAACTCTGGAGAAAATTGTGGGGCCAAACTGAAGACCCAAAGTCCTTAGACCACAAAGTCGATGCTCTTCTTAGAGAGACGTGGATGTGATTTACATTTGTATGATCAAAACATAGAAAGCCAGCAAGCTTTCTCCACATGTGTAAACTTTCCATAGTTGTAGTTCACAGATACACTGTCAATCATCAAATAGAATCATGATGATCACAAAGTTGAAAATAGCTCCCATAGTTTACTAGTTTATAATGCTTTGGCTTACATATTATTTATTCTTTATATGTGACTTCTATATTTTTATTTTATAAATGTTCATATAAAGGTTAAATGTTAGATAAATGATGAATAGATAAGATAATAGATGATAGATGGATAGATAGACAGATGATAGACAGATGATTGATAAATGATGGATAGATAGATGATGGATAGAGATTATGGATGGATGGATGGATAGATAGACAGACAGACAGACAGACAGACAGACAGACAGACAGATAGATAGATAGATAGATAGATAGATAGGAAAAGTAACCAATATGAGACAGAGTGGGAATTCAGGAAATTTTAAATTTAGGTGTATTTCCTATCACCCCGCCCGAGCATCATCTCATGAGCTCACCAGTGTGCAGACTCTCCTTTCTTCAGCATTGTCACACCACTAGGATTCTGAACTTCTGCCATGTAAAGCTTCACATGGTTCAAGATACTTTTACCACATGCACCGTGGTGGCATCTCACCTCTCCTAACCCATCTTCTCAATGCCAGCAGTAGACCTCAAGCTCCAGCCTCAGTTCTCAGAGGAATCATGCCAGAGTTTGAAAAGAACCAGACAGAATAGGATTCTGCCTTCCTAGTGACAAGCCATGATTCAGAGAAAGTATGGGCACTGCCTGGTCCTTTAACATGCCCCTTTATAGTGTCACCACACATACCAGCTCTCTAGTCTAACCTCTCTCTCTCTCTCTCTCTCTCTCTGACACACACACACACACACACACACACACACACACAGAGACAGAAAAGGCTACCTTGTGTTTTAATTACTACTAACACCTTTTGTTCTCTCTGGTAATTGCACACTAAGGTCTAGAAATGTAAACACCCAACACATCAACCTGTGTTTCAGAAGAGAAATGTTTGACTATGTGATATCAGTGGAGGCCTTTGAGAATCCCATAAAACTTTCTTTCTGTGTTTTGTTATATTCTTTGGTTTCTAGACCTTCATAATGCCCACCAGCATAGGCTGAATAAAATATTTTCACTTGATATAATTTTAATGACCTGATTCATATCTATTGCTTTCATACATATTCATATGAAGACCACATAACCCCCAGAAAAATGAAGCTTATGCTATGAATTGATTAGCGTATTAAGCAATCATATCAGATGCATACAAAGTAATATGTACTCCATTATCTGAAATGACATTTTAGGCTAAAGCTTTATTTATTCAACAACCTGTATCATACATAACAGTCTCAAAAATATTAAAGATAACTTGCTAGTTAAGGTTCACATAGTGAAATACTTGTTCAAGAAGGGGAAGCTTACAACCTAAAAGTAATTTATTAGATTCCCTCTTTTCTATGAAAAGTCTTAGAATTTAAACCTTGCTTTCAGGACAGTGCAGAAAAGGAAGCCTTAAATCATCTGAAACATGTCACTACTTAGGGAGGCCAAGCTCATCTAAGCATGTGACTACTTCCCAATACATAGTCTCTCTCACAAAACTTAATCAATGCCTCTGAAGAGCAAGCATACACTGTGCTATGCATGAATTCTTGAAAATCAGAGGGGTGTGTGTGTGTGTGTGTGTGTGTGTGTGTGTGTGTATACAAGTCAGCATGAGCATGTGTGTGAGTGTGTGGGGTGGACATGCATATATATGTGTACATGCATGTATGTGCATGTGCCCTGGTGTGTGTACATGGATGGGGTGGGCATGTGCATGTATGTATATGTATGTGCATGTATATGTGTGTGCACATGCATGTATGTGAGGGTGGGCATGTGCATATACACATGTGTATGTGCATGTATATATGTGTGCACATGCATGTATGTGGGTGGAGTGGACATGTGCATCTATGTATGTGTGTGTAGACAAATCTGTGTGTGCATGTGCATTGAGTTTGTCCATCAAGCAAAAGCTATTTTGCTTCAAGGAAGTGGACAGTTTTCAGCCTGTGATTTCAAGTTGCAAGTAGTGGAAATTCCCGAGCCTCACTCTATTCTTTAAAGGGGAAGTTGAGAAAGGAGCTGTTTAATGCTAAGTCTAACCATCCCCGCAATCTTTTCAAGATAGGACTACTTAAAGCTCTTTAAAGTGTGAGATTCCTGCCGCCACCCTCGCCACAAAAGGGATCAGAATTCACCTGGCTTCCTATCTGCCAGCTCCTTTGGATTGTTCTTTTACCTTTGAAATGCCCGAGTCATTCTGGGCTAGCTCCTTAGAAGCTGCCTCTGTGAGATGACATTTAAAGCGAGTGAAGGAGATAGAGATAGCACTCTCTGTAAACAAACAGAGCCAGTCATGCCTAGAACACTGCTGTGGGATGCTGTGCTCTGTCTCGCTCCTCTGTGCGTGAGGCAACCCACAAATCATAAATTCTGTTGCACAGAACCACAATATTTACTACCAGAGGAAAATAGATTATTAATTACAGCCAAAGGCTTCTTTGATTAAATATACAATTAATTAGCTATGCTAAGCCCATCCATCCCAGAGCTCCTAATATTTTCAGCCGGATGATTCTTCTAGTACTTTTAATTAAAATTGTTCTAAAAAGCCACAAGTTAGCTGCACATGCACTTAAACTGAAGTTCTCTCGGCAGTGTTTCGCTGCTTTCCGTATGCCACATAATTAATCTTTAGTGATTAAATGTACATAAAATCATCAGAGATGCAAAGCAATTTGTGCAGACATGGAACAATGGAGAGCTTTTACTGGGCCTTTGCAAGATCGTTTTATCTGCTGAAAATTATTTCAAAAGCCTAAAGATGTTAATTGTTTGAAAGAAGTAAATTTACACATTTTACCCTTTTCCACATTCTTCGGAATACAGCGAAATAAAATAAACAGTTTTAGTACTGAGACACTGTGTGGCAATTTAGGAACATGATGACTCTATTTGCCAGTACATCCATTGTTTTGCCCTGTTTGGTTTGCTTCTTAAAACTTCCATAGAGCCTATTACAACACTCTCTGCAGGAAAGACAGTGTGCATAACAATCCCATAAGGACGCTCCTTCTATTGGATACTACATGGACACAAAGTAGCGGGGAGAGGAAGCCTTGTGTTCACAAAGTGCTGGCCCCAGGACCATTTGTTGCATAACTGTTCTGTGCAGCCCGGAGAGACCCAGAGCCTTGGGTGAGTTCAGATCTGCATACAGCCCAGCTGCTGTCTCATGGACAGTCTTCCTGTTCTCAGGTCTCACTGACTGTCTACTACCGAGAAAGCATGGGGCCCAGGTAGTATTTTCCTGAGCACTTTGTCCCATTTCCGAGGCTGTCCCAGTTAACAATGTCATGCCACATATGTTCTAAGATATGTGCCTATGTACTTTAATGTGTGTGTGTGGTATGAGCACATGTGTCTAGTGTTCACAAAGTCCAGGAAAGGCCAGAGTTCTTGAACTAGCCTTATAGAAAGTTAAGAGCCACCCAGTATGGGTGCTGGGAATAGAACTCAGGTCCTCTGGAAGAGAAGCAAACATTTTAAACTGCAGAGACATCTCTCCAGACCCTCCATCTTTCGGTAATATAAACTATTTCTTTTCCACACCTATGAGTTTGAGGAGTTGGGAGGAGGATGCTGTGAGGGTCTGGCCTTTGTCTGTCAATGCTTAGGAACTCCCCTATGGGGAGCCTTTCCATCGTGGCTTTCAGCGCAGACTGAGATCTACCAAGTAGCAGAAGATATTCACGTGGTAGAATGGATGGTTGGAGATGCTTTAAACGTTCTGCGTCTCCTAGGATCATGGCAATTTGTTCAGATTTTGGCCTGTCCTTTCAAATTAGTGTAAAATCCCTTTCCTCCTGTAGACTCTAGGCTCAAGATGCCCCTTATGAGCAGAATATGCTAAGCCCTTTCTAGTGTTATATCTCTTGTTCTAAAGCTCTTGCATATCCCATATGGTACTCCCACATGATATATATTATTTTGGAAGAGGTTCTTAGAAAGCACTAAGTTAGGAGAGATAGGTAGGTGGATGGATGCATAGATAGATAGATAGATAGATAGATAGATAGATAGATAGATAGATAGATTTATAGTGAGGCAATTTTCTACTTAGTCAAGTGGATAATCTTCAAATGAGCATAGTTTTAGACTACTAGAGGTATTTTCCAGAAGTATGTATTTTCTAAAACAAACCACTAAAGTTGAGGCTTACAAAAGATGCGCTTCTACAGAATGAATGGATGATTTTGGGCTCAATCTTTAGCTTCTATAGCTCACGTTCCTGCTCCATGTAGACTTAATTGGTCAGAGTACAGTCTCAGGAAGGTTGCCTGGAAACGCTGCTGATGCGGTATGACCCGTAAGAACGAGATGAACGGGAGCACCTGGGTACTGTTCCGCAGCCCCTTTCACTTGGACTTTGCTCTGTTGCCCATCCTTAGCCCAGGCACACACCATGTCTCCCCGTTTCTTTCCAAGCAATTTCTCTGCTTCCATTCAGCTTCTTCTCACCACAGCCTTCAGGGTTATTCCCCCAAACCTAAGAGACCATGAGCCTTTCAGAGGAAAGGTACTAAAATCGAATCCCTCAACATAAGCCATGAAGACAATGGGATCCTTATAAGTCTCCTCTCCTGTGTTCACTGTATCCAAATTATCCACCCAGTCACAGGGGGTCTCATACAAGTCCCCAGAAGACTTTCCACTCCACACCTTTAGACTCACATTCCTTTCCTTTATCAATGAAGTCTATACATCTCTTTACTCTTCAGGACCCACCTCCCCTGTCATAGGAATGGAGTGACCCCACAGCATAGCCAGCCATCTCCTTAACTCATCTCAAAACTCATGAATTTCTTGAAATATAATGCTTGAGATTCAACGATAAGCCATAAGCTAGGCATGACTTAGACAGAATATAATCTACAAAAATAGCATGCTTTGCTTGTGTTTCTCCCCTCCCATTATCTTCTCCTCTATTCCCACAACCCTCTTTTCTTCACAGCAAGTCTGCTTTCAACTTTCAAGTCTTTTTCCCCTTTGATGGGCCAATGCGTTTCATTAGGGTTGCCTACATGAACCAGGGGAAAGGGTCTTATATAAGGATAGCTTACCAGTGACCTTTAAGGGATATAAGTCACTTTCTCTCAGTGACTACCTACCACTTGTAGCTCCCCAGAGAGCGGGAAAACCACATTAACCCTCCCTCATCATCATGGTCATGGCCACAATCTTGTGCAGGTCTTGTCTAGGTAGACACCACTGATGTAAGTTGTGAACATAACAATGTTGGATTTTGGTATAATGGTTATTTTTGCTGGTTTTGTTTGTTTGTTTGTTTTTATTTGTTTGTTTATTTTTACACAACCATTTGTGTTCTCATTACAAAGATCAGAGCAAGACTTTTCCCCAAGGGCCATGAGCATATTTCCTTTTCTTTAGCACAATGAAGAAAATAAATGGCTCTGTCAAAACATTTGACGTCCAGCAGCTTTTTTGGGGGTGGGGGTGGGGTGTTGTTTAATTGTAATAATGTTTTGTTCTCCATTCAAACCTTGAGTTGATTTTCGTACCATTTTTCTTGCTTGTGCCTTCTGCCTTTTCATTCTCAGACCTGTTCCATAACAGGCTATGTCTCCAGCAGAATTTCCCATTAAGTTAGAGATAGTTGGACTGGATATGCCAAAGACTCAACAGATAGGTTATTAATGACCACCTGTATGAAGTGCACACTATCTTGGGGAGTGAAAGGTCAGGGCAGTGTGGTTATCCTACCATTTCATCAGTGAACTCCTCTCCACAGGCTTTCAGTCATTACTCATTGCTTACAGAGCCACTTGAAATATAAAATGTCTCTTTGTAAGAACGAGAGAACTGCCACAATTAGCCAGGAGGCAGCCATTTATCTTTTTAAACAGCTTAGCTTGACGAAGACTAAGATGCTCAATGATATTTAACAAATGAATTGTTAGGACAGTGATAAAGTTATTGGTGCCAATTCGGGATTTCTGCCTATAGGGATGTGTGTTTGCGCATGTGTGTGAATGTCCTTGTGCACACAGGAGGGAAAGTAACAATTATAGGAGCGAGGATGTATTTCTCAAAAAGTGTAACAAAAGTAGGGCTGGAGATGGCTCAGCAGTTAAGAGCACTTGCTACTCTTCCAGAAGACCTGAGATGGGTTCTCAGCATTTATTTGGTAGCTTTATAACATCTTGTAACTCTAGCTTCAGGGAATGCCATACCTTTCTCTGGCCTCAGATGGCACCTGAGCATACATTGCGCATATTCTCACCCCTCCCCCATGCACGCATACCTCCCTCCCCCACAATTACTTTAAATCTTATTTATAAAAAATGATATGTGAAAACAGAAACAAACTTGTCAGGGCACTTCACCAGCCAATTCCTTATAATTACTTGGGAAATCTAAATGATTACAACATAAATCCATTTTTTAATTAACGACAAAGCAATATTTTTTGAACAGTTTAATATGACATAATCTTTGCTCATCAAAATGTTTCAAGAGGGCAGTTAATTCAGAGACTCATGATTGGTCAATGTGCAATGAATAGGTGGCTATTCTGTGCTTGGCTGAATGGCCCATGCTGTAGTAAATGGCCCCACAACCAGGCACATATAGTGGCACTAATGGAACTCAGGATATTGTTTCTAAATGGGACATCTACATAATACCCTCACTCCCAGAGGCATCAGGCATATGAAGAAGTAGGGAAACAGAAAAATTGGACAAGCCATTGGTTGGGACAGACTGGTGCAAATTAATGCACTCATGGACTTACTGCATCTGTGGCTAGCTATACAAAAGCAGTATAAAACCAAGTTAGTCAGTACCAGTTAGTCAGGACAGCCATAGGAGGGGTGTGTGAGGTCTCACCCCAACCTGAGGTGCTATGGCAGTCAACAGATGCTAAGGGAAGGGGAGTCAAGTTTTCTTCAAGAGTCTTGTTTTGTTTTGTTTTGCTATTTATTTATTTATTTATTTATTTATTTATTTATTTATTTATTTATAGGCAGGGTTTTGTAGCCCTGGCTGTCCTAGAACTCATTCTGTAGACCAGGCTGGCCTTGAACTCAGATATCCGCCTGCCTCTGCCTCCCTAGTGCTGGGATTAAAGGCGTGCGCCACCACGCCTGGCTTTTCAAGACAGGGATTCTTTGTGTAGCCTTGGCTGTCCTGGCACTAGCTCTGTAGACCAGGCTGGCCTCTCAAGTGCTGGGATTAAAGGCGTGCACCTCCATAACCAACAGCAGCAGTTTTATACATCATTGGTTTCCCATGCTCTAGGGGATGGCCCCACAGCCATGCACATAGGGGCTGCCCTGATTGAACTCAGCAATATTGTCTCTAAAAAAATGGGATAAAGTTGGGGGAGGAAGTGGTGGTGAACATAATCTAAATATATTGTAGATGATCTAAATATATTGTATACACGTATGACATTTTTAAAAAGTTCCAGGAAGCACACAAGGAATTATGAAATATTTTTGACATTAGTTAACATTGGCCTTAGCTCCCCCATCCAGTCATAAAGGTGGAATCCCAGTAGCACACAAATGTTACCTGCCTCTTAATGGGAGGGACTGAGAAGGAGGCAAGGTGATTCCTGAAGTGTATACAAAATCTGAGTCAAGTAAATGGAAACACCAGACCAAACCAAATGGATGACGGTGGGTTCTACAAAATAACTAAGCATCAACTCCAGGAGAACTTCATAACTGCTATATAATCTCAATAAAACATACATGTTAGCTTCCCTTCAAATTACAACTTTAGTAGTTGCATTTTAGCTGCAAGTAATTGTAACAGTGGGAGTTACATCACACAAATACACATTTCAGTTTTCTCTGCCTCTCTTGGTTGTTACTGCTTAAATTGTTAAATTGTGACTCTTTCAAAATTTTTGTTTTTGCTTTTTGTTGTTGTTGTTTTCAGACAAAGTCTCATTGTATTAAACAGGTGGGATCCAAACAATCCTTTTGCAGCAGATTCTCAGGTACTAACACTGAAAGTTGGGCCACTATGGCCAGTCTATCAGGACTACTTACATTGCTCAGGGTTTTGTATGAACTACAAGGCACAAATAATAAGTGGAGTACGATTTAATGATAGGGAAAAAAAATGAAGAGATGTTGGCAAATTTGAGAGGAAAATTAACCTAGGGAAGAGAGACAGAGGGAGGTCTTTATCTGCTTAATTTGATGTTTAATTGATAAAGAATACTGGCACATATTGATGAGTTACAATGAGGTCCTTTAGTATACACTGCACTATGGACAAAAAAAAAATGATTCAAGCTAGTTAGCATATCAGTTGTGGGATACATTTGGCTTTGTGTAGTGAGTTCTTTCAGTATCTACTTATAACTACCTTGAAAAGTATAATCAGTTTCGATCAAGTGTGCCCCATAGTGTTGGGTAGGCTTGGGGAAGGTGACAGGAATGAGGATCTGCTCAGACCTGTTGACCAGGAAGGTAAGCCCGGGTGTGAGCATATGCAGCAAATGCTGCAAAACTGAAAGCCTCCCAGGTAGAAGAACGTTTCATTATTACTGGTGAGCAAGCCACATACAGGAAGTGGGAAACTTGGGTCAGAGGCCATGTATAGTACCCAGAATGTGCTAAATCCCAAATGTGGCTGTGTGGAGCTGTGGCAAAGGAATAGGAAAAGGACAGAAGAAAGTATGCAAACATATGACAAAGACAAGACAACAGTGGAAAAGCAGTCTTAAAGGTGAGGCCCCATGAGGTTTTATGACCATGCTTATAAATTGATTTAAAAATGATCTTAAAAAGGTCACGATGGTCTCCTTACATCTGAGAATGAGTGAAGGAGTGAGCATAGCTTATATGTGAGAAGTTCTGTCAGAGGGAATTGTGCATAGATCAATGAGCAGCAGGCTAGACCATTGTGGTGATACTGGGGCCCCAGGTACCACCATAGCTCCCTGGGATTGTCTGTTTGGGGAGTTTTGAGAGTGGATCTTACTAAGTAGCCTGGGCTGACCTAGAACCTGCCACCTCCCTGCATCCTGATTCATATAAATCTTTCTGAATGCAGGGGGTCTTCAATAAGACTAGGTATATAATTTATTTAACTTATTTAGTTCTGTAGGGTTATGGATGTATAACATCCCTATCTCAGTCAGTGTTCTGTTGCTGAGGAGAAACACCATGACCACAGCAACTCTTCCAAAGGAAAGCATGTAATTGGGGATGGCTTACAGTTCAGAGGTTTAGTCCATTATTGTCATGGTGGGAAGCATGGTGGCATGCAGGCAGGCATGGTACTGGAAAAGGAGCTAAGAGTTTTATGACAGGAGGAAGAAGAGAGGCCTTGGGCCTAGCTTGGGCTTCTGAAACTTCAAAGCCCCACTCCCAGTGACACACTTTCTCCATCAAAACCACACCTACTCCACTAGGGCCACACCTCCTAATCCCTGTCAAGTAGTGCCACTCTCTAATAACCAAGCACTCAGATATATGAGCCACTGGGGGTCATTCCTATCAAACTACTGCAGTGTCATACAAGGCACATACCAAGGGAGAATCCCCAAATGTCACAAGTTATAATTTAAGTACTGATTTATAAGGATGGCATACAAGTCCAGAGCAGGCAGCACACACACAGACATACAGGAGGCCAACAACTATTGTGTTGGTAAGGGGTTTGCACCCAACAGACTTGCTTTTTCTTCTGCACAGAAATGCCACAGGTCAGTGGACAGAGCTGGGGGTTCCAATGTCAGGAATCTCCATTGTCTGTGACAATCATGTGCCTGAAACCTGGGAGTTTCGGAGCTCCCTGGCATCTGTGGCACACTCAGACACAAGAGAATGAAGCCACACCTCTCTCATTGTCAAGACAAGACCAAAAAAGTTTCAGGCCTACTTCTGGGTAAGCCTGCTCATTTTGTCACACAGATAATGACTACATTATCCTCCAAAAGCTGGACCACTGGACTGTCTCCTCAAGAAGGACACAGGATGCAACCGATGTGGAGGCCAATGCAATGTATGATGTGCTAGTTAAATGGATATTGACTATACTCCTACCCAGCACAAATTGTTTTGCTTACTGATAACAATTTTTTTTTAAAAAAATCAAAGTTAATTTTAGTCAATGTCTTAGGATTTCCATTGCAGTGAAGAGACACTGTGACCAAGACAACTCTTATAAAGGACAACATTTAATTGGAGCTGGCTTACAGGTTTTGAGGCTCAGTCCATTATCATCAAGGCTTGAAGCATGGGAGTGCCCAGGTGGATGTGGTGCTAGAGAAAGCGGAGAGATCTACATCTTGTTCTGAAGACAAACAGAAGGCCGCTCCCAGAGCTAGGAGGAGGATCTCATTGTCCAACCCCACAGTGACACACTTCCTCCAACAAGGCCATACCTACTCCAACAAGGCCACACCTCCTTATAGTGACACTCCCTGGGCCAAGCCTATTCAAACCACCACGGTCCATCTCTCATGAGGGTTTCTTCATTATTAAGATATATGTGACAAAACATCTTGCTATATATCCATGGCTGGCTTCAAACTCACAACTCTACCTCAGTATCTAGAATGCTGGGTGCAGCTGTATGTAAGCATACCCAGCCTTCTTGGATACATTTGTCCATTCTGACTTCTGAGTTACTTTCACTAGGCTTTTGAACACATGCTGTACTCAACTTATATCATATAAGTTATAACTTATATCTTATAGATGTCCTAGTGGAATCAACATACCTAACCTTAGGGGGAAAAACAGATGCTGAAATTCTTTCAAATCAATTTGAAAATGATGTCACAGGTCTTTTAATGGATACAGATTTAGAGTTATTTTGAGTTATTTCGTGCCAACCATTTTAATAGGAATTTAAGTATCACTTCCTATGTCTGTGGCATGTCCTGTGACCTGTATTCTTCTGTTTAGTTAGCAAGAAGAGAATTTAATATCAATAAAAGTAAGTACTTTCACTTTGTAGCCTTAGGGAAAAAAATAATGAACTCCACCTATGAGTGACTGTAAAAAGTCCCATAGGTTAACTATCATGACCAAACAAAATAATAACACTCTGGCCTTTCATATTTTCAAGTGAAATTGGGTCATAGCTGTTCATAATCTTTGGGAATTTTACTGTATTCTGGGTTTTGTTGTTGTTTTGTTTGTTTGTTTGGGTTTTTGTTTGTTCGTTTTCTTTTTGATACAGAGCTTCTCTATGTTGCCTTGGCTGTCCTGGAACTTGTTATGTAGACCAGGGCGGCATCAAATTTACAAAGATCCACCTGTCTCTGCCTTCCAAGTGCTGGCGTCAAATACTGTACTACCATGTCCAGCTTATTAAGCATTCTTATATGTGTTCTATCTTGGAAGAGGTAGATGCTTAGACACCTTTATTGTTCTTAAGAGGCATGGAGGAGTTGAAACTCTTATCAACTCTAGATAGCAATTCTAGAACTGTCCCCTCACCAGAGTAACGTCCCTGTACTCCAAAGTAGGGGCCTGTTTTCCTGATCTTCGGGAGAATTGTGTATATAGTTGGATGTAGAGGAACAATCAGAAAGGGGCAGCTTGTATCCAAGTGGAGGTAACTAGATCTGAGAAGTGTCCTGAATGACCAATTTCTGCAGTGTATCCCTAAGGGTAGCTGATCTCATTAAACAACAGCTTTGTCAAACATTATCCTAATGTGGTTTACATATGAAAAGCTTCCTTCTTTACTTAAATTCACAGGTTGTTATAGATTAATTAGCCCATCTGCCACAACAAACGAATTCACACATCGTTTGCACTGACTGCCGAAAAGTGAATTCTTTTTTTATCCACTTAAGATTGCTCCGCCAATATAATGAAAAAACAATTACTGTTAAAAAAAAAAAAAAACATGACTTATTTGTGTTACAGACATCTACAAAACGTCTACACATTAATTACAAGCCATCACTCAGATATATAATCTTGGAACTATTTCTCAATGTAGAACGGACCGGAGAAGAAGAACGTCATGCAATTAGACATTAGCATCCCATCCTGTGTGCTCACTGGGTAATCAGAATATACACTTGATTCAGTTAAGAACTCTCATTTGCTTCCAGGCCCTTCGTTAGTCTGTAAGAGCAGAGCCCCATGCCAGTATCTAGCCTGCCACGATTTAATTTGCATGTACAGCTATCTAGTCTGCCTGAGGATAGCCCCATTCCACTCTTCAGTGAAGATGAAGATATCCCCATGCCACTGTTTGTCCTGGAACACTTGTGCTCTGCACCTCTCCTCCTCTTCCTTGCCCTGGCTTATCTGGTACCCTATTTTTGCATACTGCGCCTGCTTTCCCACTTCCCGTAGGCAGATGCCTTACTTTTCAGGTCACAGTCTTAACCCCCTCCCCCTCTGCAATAGCCAGCCTGTTGTCCAGTGTCAACTAAGCAGATGTTTGCAGCTGGGCTGTAATTGAATTGTATTTGCTTCGTTGGAATTGAACCATAGTAGGCTTGGGACATCCTTACGGAGCTTCCAGTTATTATAGGGACAGGTGTAATTGTCCAGTTTGCTTTGTGGCATTTAACCTCTCACTCAATCCATCTCAAAACTCCTTCAACAGAAGTCTTCTTTTCTACAGTATGCCTGACTCAAACTGCAACTCCCTTATGAAACATCGAGGTCTAACCTGTGACTTAGCATTTTTCTTAAATAACATATTTCTAATAGTTTTGCTTCCAAGGCTCTCTTCCCGCTTTTGTCTTCCCCAAAATCAACTTTCCTATTTTAGCAATGAAACAGTGACCAAGTTTACACTGAGGATGTAGCAGTACACAGAGTTAGGCGCCTTTTCTGGAGGGTTTCTCTACCTCCACTCTCGATTAAAAAACAAAAAAATCACTGTGCATTGTCCAGACGAAATCATATCTAAGATTGAACCACAGAAGGATCTAAAAAGAAAAGGGAAAGAAGGCAGCACAACAAGAACTCAAAACCATAAGGATGGGCTCGTGAGATGGCTCAGTGGTTAAGAGCACTGACTGTGCTTCTGAAGGTCCTGAGTTCCAATCCCAGCAAACACATGGTGGTTCACAACCATCTGATGCCCTCTTCTGGTGTGAGACACCAAATCCCCTGATGGTTTAAATACTTGGAAAACCCACTTGCAACTAATTATTTGTTGATTTACTGCACATTTTTGTTTACAGAATTAATATTAAATATTTTTCCAATATTCTTCCTCCTGGCCATACCTCCATAGAACTGAGCAAGGTAACTGCCAGAGAAGTCCTAATTAATCTATTCTTTCTTCTGTTGTGAAAGCCATAATTTATAAAACGCTGACCTTTTGGAAGGCTAACAATATGTTGATGAACTCCAAATGAAATAGAAAAGCAGTGTTTAGTATTAGTGGTCCTCACATTTTCTAGGAGATCGCGTGGGGCATCGGAGCCTGTAAAGGTCAGAGACTTCCTTACTTTGAGAGATATTAAATGGCTTATGAAAATAGAGGTCACCCGTGTGGTAACTGACAGAAAAGAGCACTGCCCAACAGGGAAGTAAGAGACTTGAAATTTCATTGACTGTCCTTTTTAAAGATTATATTTGACTGTCCTTAGAACAAAGAATCAAATTTGCATATAAATGCCATGATTGTGAATGAATAGGTATACAGGTCACAGACGCAACAGCAAGTGATCTTACTGTATAAAGGTTAATATTATTGGTATATACTGAATGTTGCCACAAGAACTTGTGAGCTTTTATTTTTGTAGCTTAAAACACCTTTGAGTAAAATTTCCATTTCTGTAGTTTTTACTATAAAGACTAGAATTGTCAAAATTAATCTTAACACATAGATGACACAAGAAATGATTATGGAAAGAGACATTTTTAGTGTAATACTTATTCAGTTTTAGAGAATTTTATACACGTATGAAGTAGATTTTGACCAATCCACTCCCTCTTGCCATTATCCAACTTCCATGGAATCTCCATGATGTATCCTCTCTGCAACCTCCTGTCTTCTTCTGTCTTGGTTTTACCTCTGAGACCGTATACTGCCCATACCCACGCATGTGAGGAGAACCCACTCGAGCATCGGAAGCTTACCACTGACCACATCTCCAAAGAAAACTGACCCACCCTCTCCAACAGCCATGCACAGCTAATAGCTTCTCAGCTAGGAGTGCACTTCCTGAGCCCCTGCTCCATCCATGCTGGAATTTTGATTGGTTTGATCTTGCAAAGGTCTACTGCTGGTGTTAAGCACAGCTACTTGAGTTTGTGAATACAGTGACCATGTCCCATCCAAGAGGACAGCATTTTGCCTTGTTCCTCCCCTCTTCTGGCTCTTGCATCCTTTATGTCCCTTCTTCTGGGATGTTTCACCAGTCTTGGGATGGGATGTCAGTTATATATAGCTGAGCACTCAGGCATTTATTCTCAGCACTATGAGTAATCATGTGTCTCTTATCAAGTAGTGCTCAGTATAAAAGGAAGCCTCTCTAACCAAGACTGGGAACAGCCCAGTTCTATGGGTACAAACATAAATATTTAGATGGCAGTGTGACAACCAATACTATTTAGCAGAACAACAATATGTCCCTTCCCAGGGCCTATGACCTTCCTATCCATTTATAGACTTGTCTCTTTGCAGATCAAGAGTTTAATGTGTTTTAAATTTGTTAGTTTTTTTTTCTTTCTTTCACAAGTTTCAATTGTGCAGTTACCAGTCTGCCACCTTACGTCACACGTTCCATGATCTCTGGAAACTCAATTTTTAAAGTCCTTTTTGCTTTGAAGGTCACTAGAACAAATATGAATCCTGAACCTAAAAATTAGGTTAACACATAGGCAAGACACCAAGCCACCTCAGGGAAAAACTAGATTAATGACATCCTCTGCTTTCTGCTTGCTGACAGACACACTTTCTACACCAGTAGACTCTAATGTGTGTCTGAGTCAAGCGGGCCACACGTTTCCTCTTTCTGTAGATATTGCTTAAAGCTCCTTCAAAAGGACAGGAGTGCCTGCATTTCACTCTGCCATTGTCAGGTAGAGGTTGTTTCTGATGTAAGACTGTCCTAGAAGTAGCACAGCAACCCAGTTCCAGGAGAGGGTCAATAGGTAGGAACACTGGGAGTTCTTTCAGAAGGGAACAGCGTGGAACTTGGCAAGAGAGACTTCAGTAAACTGAAGGATAAAGGATGGCCATGAGTGGGCAGCTCTCACCTCTATCCAGACCCTTGAAGCTTCTCACCAATGTTTGCTCATCTCCATAATCGGGAACTCCTAAATACTGACCTCACCAAGACACCTGGGGAATGTCAAGGTTCACCACAGAACTGGGACTGTACTCTTCCACTCCAGCCTCTGTTTAGGATTCTTTAACTATCCATCCTCAGGGAAATAGATTAGTGATGGCCCTAGCCCTGGGGCACAATCATCCAGAACAAGCTCAAGGAATAAATTACTGTGTCCGTAAATGTCCTGTGTCCCCCTAGCCGATATGCCCAAGTTAAATACCCCAAGGTTGTGTCAATTTTAGGGTCATTTTTCAAGTTTGGTCCACAGACAAGAATCAGACCGTAAATGTGCAGGTTGGCAAATGTGTGTATACTGCTAAGTACCACCCAGACCTCTGTCTGAGAGTCTCCCTAATGATCCATCCACTGAAGTGAGATGTGTTTTGCTGGTGTGGAAACTTAATTGCTCATTTTTGAGGGCACATTAACTCTTTTAGGGTCCATTGAGAAAATAGGTCATTATGCTTTTCTTTGGATGCCATGACACGTTCATCTCGCACTGGATTGTTTACCCTTTGCCCTACACGTATTTGGAGCACACACTCTTTTTTTGTCTACCCGGGAAGAGAGAATGTGCTCATTTGAGTGTCAATAGTTATTCCACAACCAATGTGACTTCCTCTCATTTTTGGACACTCGGGGCCTTGTTAAGAGTTTGCCAACTCGTGGTAATTGACACTGCTTCACCAGTAGCTTAGATAGATGTCTAGAAATGACACCATTTCCAGGGCATTTGGGAAAGTGTTTTGCTACTAACTGCCTCTTCATATCTGCAAGGACCAAGATTAATTAATTCTGGATAATTCTGCACTCTAGAGATACTTATTGAAAGAGCCTCCACTCACTGAGTGTGTTATCAGGACATATTTGAGGGCAATAGTTTGACACCATTTGAAAGCAGTTTTAAAAAGAGTTAGGTGTCACATATCCTCAGGGAGATTGCTGGCCCTTAGACAAAAGAATGACTTTTCTTCTGTGTAAATGCAAAAGGTTCTCTCACAGCTGGGGGATTACAGTGGGAAGGGGGAAAACAATTCACCCACATTCTATGTCTGAAGCTACTAATGACTATTAATAGCTACTAAGTTATTAATGACTTAGATACTAAAATGGGTAAGGTTCCAGAAGGGTATGGATTCCTCTTTCAAGGGGATATAGATCAGTATTCATTCCGAGCATGGATGAGTGCTGTGGAATTTGGTCAAAATCCTAGTTCTGACTCGCAGGTTCTGACATCCAAGCAAGATCCAGTGACTCAGCAGGATAGCAATCTTGTCGGTGACGTCAATGCTACTCAATGCTACTGGCTATTTACCACTCTGAGTTGTGATGGTTTTTATATGATGCATGCATTCAATAACATGTTTTTTTAATTATACATATATCTTTTTAAATTTAATTTTATTTGTAATTCATTTTTAACATCCCGTATTCCATCCCCCACCCCTCCCCATCCACCCCCCAACTGCTCCACATCCCACACCTCCTCCCCACCCCTCCCCATCCACCCCCCCCCCCGACTGCTCCACATCCCACACCTCCTCCCCACCCCACCCCATCTCCACATGGATCCCACCACCCCCACCCCACCTGACCTCTAAACTCCCTGGGGCCTCCAGTCTCTTGAGGGTTAGGTGCTTCATCTCTGAATGAACACAGACCTGGAAGTCCTCTACTGTATGTGTGTTGGGGGCCTCATATCAGCTGGTGTATGCTGTCTGCTTGGTAGTCCAGTGTTTGAGAGATCTTGGGGGTCCAGATTAATTGAGATTGCTGGTCCTCCTACAGGATCACCCTTCTCCTCAGCTTCTTTTAGCTTTCCCTAATTCAACAACAGGAGTCAGCTGCTTCTGTCCATTGTTGGGTGCAAATATCTGCATCTGACTCTTTCAGCTGCTTGTTGGGTCTTTCAGAGGGCAGCCATGATAGATCCCTTTTTGTGAGCATTCCATAGCCTCAGTAATAGTGTCGGGCCTTGGGAACTTCCCTTGAGCTGGATCCCACTTTGGACCTGTCACTGGACCTTCTTTTAACATGGCTTAGAATAAGGATGACTATAAAGAAATTGGACAATATCCTGAAAAAGTAAACTTTGGATTTTTAGTTAAGTACTAAAAATATCAGAAAAGAATGATAATTCTTTAAGTGTTATATGCAATATTTCTACCTGCCTGAAGATTAGGGGCAACATTTTCTAATGCAGTGGTCAATGATTAAAACTTTATTAATAATTCTGATGGCGTTTTGTTGATCAATTCCAGATACTTCATAACGATGTAAAAGTGGGGTTTTTTCCAAAGCTGTTGCTTCCTTATGTTGGTAGATAGTTCAACAAATGTAATGACTTATTAAATATTTATATAATTGATAGGAAAGCTGGTCAGTCTGTCTGGGCACCTTTCTGTTCTTACTCTGACATATGTTCTACCTTTGTGTCTTCATAGGTCAATGGCAGGGATCTCTCAAAGGCCACTCATGAAGAGGCAGTGGAAGCTTTTCGAACTGCCAAGGAGCCCATAGTGGTACAGGTGTTAAGGCGGACTCCCCTCAGCCGGCCAACATACGGCATGACTCCGGAAGTACAGCTCACGAATGCCAGCACACAGACGGACATCACTTTTGAACACATCATGGCCCTGGCGAAGCTTCGGCCACTCACCCCTCCGGTGCCTGACACCTGTCCATTTTTGCTTTCAGACAGGTATGTCTCTCTCCTTTCTCCTGAAGTACTTTTTGTTTGCCGTTCACTTTTGAAAGTAGGCAATAGAAAAAAGCCAGACACCCCAGAAGTTGGCAGTTTCAGAGACATGCTCCCAGCTCTGTTTGGAAATATTTCCACACCGTGTGTGCTTTCAATTAGTTCTCAGCTGTCCCTGCTGCTACCCTCTTGGCTATACAACTAGCTGAAGTCTGGAATCAGACTTCCCAAGGTACAGTAAAAAGCTTGACTCTATTCATCTACCCTTCTTCTCTGTACCCTTCAAGGCTCAGACTACTAGTCAGGGAAATAACTTTACTCACCAAAGCTGCCAAAAAGCCTCATTAAGGCTCAGGGGAAGGTGACTTTGCTGGCACCATGTTCTCCAATGTGAGTCACCTCCCTCTCCCCCTTGCTTTCCATGTCTTTACAAAAGAATCTAGGAAATTGATTTAATTCAACTACAATTCTCCAAAGAAACCAATTACCAGCTATCGTGCGTTGCAAACAACGGGTCCTGGCTTTCACAGAGTAAACAGAGCACTCTGAAATAAGCAGCAATTAAAGGAGTTTTCCTCCCAATTTTACAAAGTGTAAAGGTGGGGTATTTTATTTAAATAACGTCACCTGTCTGGTTTTGGCCCCATACAGTTTTTTTCTCCGTGTTGAGTAATTTTCCCACATTGTATAGAGTTTGCTTCATAAAAGCAACCGTGTCCCCTTAGCCTGCATTTTCACTGCTCTCTCTACTCCAGCTTCTATTTGTATGAGACCCACGTGACTGTGCCCAGTCTCAGACTATTAGTTACCTGCATAGGCTCTTTCCGAGGGCCACAGGTGCAATGGGCTCACCTGGGAACCCCAAGGAACACGGGAGGAGCCTCAGTGGGGCCTCTAACCAGTTAATTAAGAAATTTTAGAGCAGATTCAAGCAAGAACGAGTTCTCAAACACTCCCTGAGGCAATTCTAATGTGCAAGCAAGATTCTGAGAGTGCCTCTTAAGACCTGTCTTAGTTAGGTTTTTATTGTTGTGAACAGACACCTTGACCAATGCAACTCTTATAAGGACAACATTTCATTGGGGCTGGCTTACAGGTTCAGAGGTTCAGTCCATTATCATCAAGGCAGGAGCATGGGGGTGACCAGGAAGGTATGGTACAGGAGTTGCTGAGAGTTCTATATCGTCATCTGAAGGCTGTTAGCAGATTACTGACTTCAGGCAGCTAGGATGAGGGTCTTTAAGCCCACACCCACAGTGACACACCTACTCCAACAAGGCCACACCTCCTACTAGTGTTTCTCCCTACCCAAGCACATACAAACCACCACAAGACCTCAGCCTGCAAGATAGCATACACCGTGCTTTTGTGTGTTCTGTTCATTGCTCCGCTACACAATGTTCTGATACCAGGCACAGGAGTAGGTTTGAGAAATGAAAGTATGAACAGACATAAAGCCAGTAGCTCCTAGTATTTATATTTTGGGATAGGAATGAGCCACAAGTAGACAAACATATCAGTGAAATTCATGAGTACATCCTGATGCAGAGCGACTTTGCAGAAAATGCTTTCTTGAAAGAGCAGAAACTTAACTTCTATTATCTATCATTTCGGGTAAATATCACAGTTTTACATTGCTGTGTCACTGAGACCTCCCAGCAGCCTTAGGACACAGTGCCTTTACTGTTACCATCCTGGTGCTGCAGAGGAGGAGACAGACACATGCAAAGGTCCTTTGCCAGAACTTTCAGGGTCTAGCTTCTAAGATTAGCATCCCTTAATTCATAGGCCAAGACGCTTTCCCCAAGTCCCGCAGTCCCCGGCTTTGCTGCAGCATCTCTGTCCACACCACATGACCCCCCCCCCCACAGCATCCATATCTTCCTTTTAATTATTGTCTTATTCTAGAATTGCCACTCTGTTGCCTTCCTCATTTAATAAGGCGAGAATTGGATTTTGTGCACGAGCATGTTTCCAGCACTTGGCACAGAGCCTGGCATTCGGTAGGCACTCAGGAGATGTCTGCAGCAATGGCTAAGGGTTTTCTTATGGCAGTGTTCCCTTCTTTACATCTGAAGGGCAAGGGGAACACATCAATGCCCAGACAGTTGTCACCTTCTCCTTAGCTGTTTGCATAGGAAGGGGGTGTACCTACCTGGTAGACCATCAGCCAGGATACTACATCATATTGTCATACTGCGTTTGCTATTTGGGCTCCTATTGCTTGACTTTAGCAGACCAGCAGCCATAGCAGTAATAGTTTTTTTTTTTTTTTAAATGCAGGCAGGCACTTACCTCTTACCTTGTGAGAGGACATCAGCATAGACCTCACCTCTTAGGAGAGGAGAACTAGTCTTAGTATACTAACTGAACTTATTATGTCCACACTGCCAGCGGGCTGCCACCTGGAATGCTTTTTGCTATTTAGGTGGATGCCCTTTATCAAAGGGGAAGAAGGTCTCATCACACAATGGAACTAGAAGCCAGAGCCTCCCCCTTAGCCTTCAGAATTGAGGGGCTTCACCCATGAAGAGAAAGGAAAGCAAGTGCGTCGGTTGAAGGCAGGATCCCTTAGCTAGCAAACTTACTCCAAAGTAGAAAGGCGCGAGATGAAATTCTAAACTCCACTTTAATCATGGAAGCAGTCCTTGTGACCCATTGTTGCCTGTTGCTGTATCCCCCACAGCTGCCACTCCCTTCATCCGATGGAGCATGGGTTTTATGAAGACCATGAGTACGTCTCCAGCTTGCCCGCTGATGCAGACAGAGCAGATGACTTTGAATATGAGGCAAGACCATGTCCTTTCATGTTTCTTCGCGAAGTTATGGCGGAAGGGTGTTGCATAACACAGAAATTTCTTTACTCTCCAAAATAGTATGTCTACTATATGCCTATGATAAGATCTTTTGAGTAGCTTGGCATTGGTTATTCGTCTATCATATTTTAAGAGATTTGCAAAATATGTGTGCACCATCAGGTTGAAAACAATTTGTTTACAACACACACATATATGTGTGTGTTATATATTATATATGTACATATGTATTTTATAGCAGCTACACTGACCCTTTTTTAATATAAGTGAGTTTCTAGGGTCTAAAAAGGAAGTTATTGTTTTCCTTGTGTAGCGTGGTAGTAATTGGTAAAATTAATTTAAAGGTATTGTCTTTCATAACTGTTTTCTCTGTATTATGACTCAGTTTTGACCTGGAAAGAGCAGTTTCCTGACTGTTTTAGAAACAGAATAAGACTCTGGTCAACAGCAGTTAAACTGCTTAGTCTTCGCGTTGCATATTAGGCGATCCATGCGCAGCCTGCAACACTGCCCAAAGCCCATCTCATGATCACTTAAAACATTTCACAAAAGTTAGAGGGCTTATCCTGATATTTCTGCCACCCCTGCGGTCTATAAATCTTGGATTTGGTGGGCTTTGACATTTGGAAACGCAGCAGATTGAGGAGGAGAAGAGGCTGGCAAACAGGCAGAGCACCCGCGATTTTCTGCCCTTTAATGCCTCAGATGATGTCATACAAGTTCAGCAAAGTGTTCTTTCCATTTTACAAGCAGGAAATCCTGCAGGCTTCGCCCTGAGGAGGCTCTGAAATCAAATAAGGCCAACTCAGTGAAGCTCACCGAAAGCAAACAGACGTTTATTTGAAATCTTCCCTCTGCATAAGTCATCTCTGGTGGTTGTGGAAATCATTATTTTCCCCGCACCTGGGGTTCAGAAGATGTGCAGTGACACCTAATATCTGAGCTTTGTCATTGTCGTTTGTGTTGAAGTTTTATCTCCTCCTCTCCCTTAAGAACAATTTTAGAAACTTGTTCACATACAGGCATGCACTAAGGCACCCAATACATTTCACCTAGTTACAAAGAAAAATGGCAGCCTTGTGTCACCTATTCGAATATTGTAATAAAACTGTTTTCAGTTAATGCATAGGGGTTTAAGAGTTGGAATTCCTACATGACTTCAGACTTTCATTTAGTATGTGTCTTACAGCTTTATTGAAATAAGATAATATTTTGGGTGGACCTGGGGGGAAGCTTAGCAAGTTAATAGCAAAGAATCTCTTAATTAATCAGTATGTCATTGACATTCCATAACAGGGACACATCCTTTCAGTTCCATGGGGCTCACTGGGGCTGGACTATACCCTCATTTTGGTCGTATCTATCCTTAGTAGTTGCCAATATCGAGACAGTGTCATTGCTAAATATTCTCCACAGTCTTATAATCTTGACTAATCACACCATCATCGTCATCAATTAGTTGCCAGCTGTGATTTTGGTTGCCAAAGGTACCGTTCTGAATGACTGAAGTAAAGAGTGTTCTTATGAAACTCAAATAAGGAAGCAAACCATCTGCCATGACAGTCTTCAGCCCTGAAAACACATACACACGAGAGCATCGTGCATGGTTAAAACACAGACGGAGACACAAGCAAATCCCTGAAGGATGGGTCACCTAATTCAGCAGAAAATAGCTGTTCTATCCGGAACTCTTCAGTTTACTATGGTAGCACATAGGAGTGGCACACAGCAGCCTTCCTGGCCCAAAATCTGCTTCACCTACTGCCATTACCAGAGCCTGTCTGACACACAGCTTTCAAGGGGAAAGAGGGCAGATCAACAGATGCTAATCCTGTCTTCATGTTTTGCATGTTCAACAGGAAAGCCTACACATGCTGTGTTTCTGTTACCAGCTGAAATGAGCTAAGTTTCTCTAAGGTTTCATTATCTCTATAGATGTATACACCCTATACATCTGAGAGTGAGATGGATGTCAACTTCGGGAATGAGCTGCACTTGCCAGTTACAGAAGAAAGATTCAGTGGTCAGAGAGAGGGATCCAGCTCAGAATGCGTACACATCACTCTGGCAATCAAAGAGGCCGGGAGAGATCACACACACACACACACACACACACACACACACACACAAAACACAACACAGAGAGAGAGAGAGTGAGAGAGAGAGAGAGGGAGGACACACAGATATTCACAAATACATAAACAACACGCACACATACATGCACACAAACACATACTGATTTGTACTAGGAAACCAACACAGCTGAGTATGAGCTTGGTGGATGCTCAGGGCCTCCTGTCCCAGTGTAGCTTAATTTGTAGGGAAGAAAGCTGCACAATGAACACATGCATTCTAGTGAAGGCTGAGAGGAGCGTAAAGAACAGATAAAGTGAATCACAGAGGGGGGAGACTCGTGAGGTCAGGGTAGGTTGTTCCTACATTACACATGGTGGCCAGAAAGTCCTCTCTCACGTGATACCCAGAGAAATGGAGAGATGGAGCTACATTGGGGGGGGGAGGGGAACTTTACAGAAAGGAAAGTGCAAATCAAAGGTCCAAGCAGACTCCGTTAGCTACTTTTATATGCCTGTGGTAAAATACCACGACCAAGCTTGAGATTACAGGGAGACTATTGCCCATGATGGTGGAGTGGAAGCATGGTGGCTGGGGCAGAGTCTGAGACCTCACTCCCTAAACTATCGGCAGGAAGCTGAGAGACAAAAAGTGATCCGGGAATGGCAAAACGCTTAAACTCTCAAAGACCAGCCCCAGTGACACACTTCCTCCAGCAAGGCCACCCATCCTAAACCTCCCCAAACAGGGGGCACCAACTGGAGACCAGGCACTGAAATGCCCAAAGCAACATTATAGGGAATGTTTTTTCAGTCAAAACACTGCAAGGCTTGTGGTAGGGAGCTCAATAAATAGGAAAAAGGGAGCCGGTTGCTCCTGCTGAAGGCTTGGGTGGGAGGAGGTGAGGCAAAGTGCGAAGATGCTCTCTGGAGTGGCCTTATACCTTGACTCTGAGATGAAGTTGCTGTAGCGGGGGTGGGGGGGATTGGGGGTGTGGGCACAGCTTGTGATCCTCTGTACAAGAACACTCTGGTGTGTGATGGGCGTGGCAAGGGAGGAGCGAAACATTCAGCAGGGAAGCCTCTGGTTAGCTGGAGATGGGCGGGGCACAGTTTGTGAGGATAACGTCTAAGCAGCACTGAGGCTATGTCTGTGTATCTGTGTAACTGTGCCTTACCTCAGAGCTGTCAAACAATTTGCAGTGTAGTATTTTTTTTCTCCTGCCTTTAAAAAACAGGATAGGATAAAACCTACTAGCACATAGCTGTGGGCCTCCCTTGTGATGATCATGATAGATGCACTCTCTTAACTTCTAAGGATTGCATTCGGTGCTGGCTCCAACGCAGAGCATGCACGTCTTTAGGCATGTTTATACAGACCGACTTATGACAGACTTGGAACCAGAGCTGATTAGGTATCTAATCAGTACATATGTAGAGATTTTAGTATGTGATTTACTGGCCCAATAGAACAGAAGTCATCTATTTTATCAACACACATATGGGCTGTTTTAAACATTCAGATCTTTCGAACTGATAGACACACAGCTGCCCTTAGAGCCTAGATGGAGAGTGAATGGCTTTTTGAAGATGTTATAGACCACGTGTCAACATTATGGTGACCCTAGTGTGTTAGGGATCTCTATAGAACATTAATGATACCCACACCTCACTATGACCTATCACTACTTTCCCTAAGAAAAAATATTTGACTAGGTTTAAGATTCCCCCACTGTAGTTGAGAACATCTCCTCGGAGGACCACTCTGCAGCAGCAAAAGATTCAGTCCTTGAAATTTGTTCTCTCTCTCTCTCTCTCTTTCTAAGTGTGTTTGTGTGTGTGTGTGTGTGTGTGTGTGTGTGTGTGTGTGTGTGTGTGTGTGTGTGGTGTGTAACAAACAAACAAACCATGGCACTCATCCTCCAATTAAAAAATATATATAATTTTAATTTTATTTTTGAGGGAATGAATTTAAACATTGTACCTATTTGTTTTAAGAGTTTGGGGCTTCCTGACAGAGTATCACAGGGAACTAGGCTTCTGTTCTTTATTTTCCTGTTCATTTTTTCCCCTAGAGCAAGCCAAGGTTGAAATAAATCATAAATAGCCCTTAGCAAGTCAGAAGCAGGTCTCAAATCCAGCCTCCACCAGAAATAATTTACAGGATAGCCTCCAAGAAATATAGCGTTCGTTCTCCCTCTCACTTCTAACAAAGATGTGTTTGCCTCTGCTTGCTGCAGGGAGGAAGCCGCTTTTCATTGTTCTTTTATCGTGTTTTGGTTTTGTGGAACCCGCCATTAAATCTCAAAAGTCAGGGCTGGTGGGAGAGTCAGAAATTGGTAAAATTTTCGGATTACTACATATCTCATTGCAATACATGGAAAAAAATCAATCTACGATTTTGGACTTTCAGAAATTTATAATTTAGCTGTGCTAATTGAAACCACTTACAACTTCTCCCTAAGCTCAAGAGGTAACAAGTGCACAAGCCTGAGCTAAGTACTGTCCCCAGGAATGTCACAAAACAGAAGCAAGAGGAATTTTAAAATGTATTTAAGCTGAGATTGGAAGTGGAAAGGAGATGCCAAATGTCTATGTACATGATAACTGAAATTTAGCCAGTGCATAAAAAAGAATTAGCATTTAGCATATTAATTAGCTTCCCCTTGATAAGACTTAAACACAGCTAAAGGAAACCTTTGCACTTGGTGCCTTTTTGCAAAATGTGATTCTTGGTGCTAGATAGATGCGGAATATTTGAGAGAATTTAAATTTATCATATTTCTCTCACAGTTAAATAATAGAGTTATGAGGTATGCAGAATCCTCTCCAACACACAGTGACACATACATACACACATGTACATGCAAACACACACACACACACACACACACACACACACACACACCTATAAGACAGGAGTATCATTTATTAGATACCAGTCATCCTTCTGAGCACCTTCGTGAGTTACAAGGTTGCCTCAGAGAAGTCTCCCCAGTTTACCGTGCTGAGCACTGAGTGTTTTTCTAAGTGAAAGTGGAACTCTGTCTATCCTGTTGATCCTTCCCATCATGGCGTCTACCTCAGAGTGGAACCTCAGTAAACATTGCATGATGAAAGAAATGAACATTCTGCAGGCCCATAGCTGTCTGTATGGCGCAGCTTCTGAGGGGATGAGACCCTTTCCCCTCTTCTGTCTGTAAGAGAGATTTAAGAGAAGCAGGGCCACCTTGCAATGACAAGAATGTCCTCCCACTTTCAGGCACGTGTTCTTCGAGTCATTTGTTTTCATACTGATATCAGTTCTGTTTCAGTATTTCTAAGGAGGGGACAAAAATGGAGAACCCCTCCCCCAAAAGTTAAAAATAAAATATAGTTCTTATCTATATTAACTATCATTATGTAAATTTATAAAACTTATACTTGGTATGAATTTCACAATTTTTCTCTGTGTGTGTGTATGTGTGTTTGTGTGTGTGTGAACTGTAGACATCTGGTCACTCCTGTGGGGTTCCATGTGCATAAAAGTATGTGTTCATGCATGAAAAAGCGTGAGGTTGTTATTGGGAGTTGTGGCTTTCTCTCCACATTATTATTTGAGGCAAGGTTTCTCCGTTGAACTCAGAGTTTATAAAGCAGCTAGTCTGGCTAGTCAGCTTGAGCCAGTGATCCCGTCTCCACCTTCGATGTGCCGAAATTATAGGTGGGCAACCATGCTTGTATGACATTTGTGAGAATTCTGGGGACCTGAACTCTGGTCCTCACACTTGTAGAGTACACACTTTAACCCTGGAGCCACCTCTCTAGCCCAAATTTGATACATACTTTAACCTACCACTGTGCCTCCCTCATAACTCGTACACAAAGTGCTCATTCAACATGAGTGAAATAGCAAACCAAAGAGCGTGCTTACGCACGCATGCATGCACGCACGCACGTGCGGGAGCTGCTGATGAACCAGTGCTGAAAGGAGCCAGTTTGGATCTGAAGCATCATGGATGGAGAGGCCATAAGGAGGACTATCTGTGTGTTCTGGTAGTTCATAGAGCACAGGGGAAATAGGAGAGAAAACTTGAAGAATTCAGTACTCAGAACTGTTAGCTCACTAGGGTGTAGCTCACCAGCCTACCAGCCTCTTTCTTTACACCTGTCTATTACCTTTTATAGACATGCAAGAAATATTCAAAATAATTGCTGCAAATTTTAAACCACTGACTCCATAGAAATTTTTAAAAAAAGAACCAAAACAATCTTTTAGGGAAGTACCCTTAGTAAGAGTAAGGCTATGGAAATGGTTTTGATCTGAACCCTGATATAGATGAAGTATGAAAACGTTTTTATGACTTGAACATGAAAAGCAGTATATTAGTGTATCCATGTGGAGTTGGCTCATATTCGTTTCTACTAATGTTCTTCTGTGCCTGCCATTTTCTTAATTATGTTCCCTGAAATCTTGAAGGCCTGTGACTTGTCATATATTGGAACTTGTACTTCCAGGCTCGGTGACACATCTTCCCTTCCGACAACTGCAGTTCCTTGGCCTGAGATATCATCCTGTCTCTAGGCCAGGCTTTGGTCTCAGATAGCGAGTTCTTTGTCTCTGTGGTCATCAGCAAAGTTGTCAGACCAAATGTAATTACTGTGTACTTCTGCTGAATTGTTGTCTATTCACCATCTTGACCAAACACCCAAATTTGTTTTCAATCTGCCTGGCACTGAATGTCCTATGAACACTGTTCATGATCCTGTCTCTCTAGGTATGAGGAACACAAGACTCCTCACCTCAGCAGTACTCAACGAAAAGTGTGGGCTTCCCACACTTTATGTCTTTGCTCGTGGGATTCTTCATCTCTAGATTCCCCTTCTGATGGTCTCTACCATAGACTCAAGATGGTTCTTTCAGGGGCACTCCACAGTGGCCTCACTTAGAAGTCCATTTTTCCCACCAGAGCTTTGGTACCTCATTCTGTAATTGGTTTCTGCTCTTTATTTCCTACCTTGAGTTCCAGCCATATGCAATTATTTTTTGTCTGTTGTTTTGTGAGACCGTGTCTCGGTCTAGCTACCATTGGCCTCAAATTTCTAATTCTCCTGCTTCAACCCTGAGTTCTACAATTACAGGCACACACCACACAGTTGTATTCTTCTTGAATAACCTCATCTTGAGATAAGTTCTGGTGGTTTTATTCAACATTAATTTATTCTAGTTTAGACTATGCACGAGTGTGTGCCTGAGTATATATATGCACACCACATGTGTACAGGAGCCCTCGGAGTTCAGAAGAGCTGTCTGATGGCCTGAAACTGGAGTTGCAGAAGGTCATGGGTCACCATGTGAGCACTGGGAAGAGTCTGTCAAACAGTGCTGAGTCTAGCAGGAGGAGAAGTAACAATATGGAATACAATATGACAGAGCAATTTGAAAGACAATGTGAAATTCTTTGTTTTCCTCACAATACTTCAGCTAATCTGACAATCTAAATAAAGAAAATTAAGCATGGCCTTTCACCAGACAGTAACTGAAGGACGGTTGTCACCATCTTCCACATAGTAACTGAAGAACGATTGTCACCATCTTCACATGACACTTTTAATCAGGTAAACTGTGCTAAATCCATGTTCTAGTTCATGCAGGTGAGAAATGTAGGGTTCAGTGTGCCTAGGACCACATGCCCTGGTTTGTTCTGCACAGTCCTGGAATGTAGCTATCTGTTACATTCAGATATATTCTAGTTGACCAATACCTTGTAAGGCTGCTTTAATCTTCATATCCATCAAACTTTAATTAGGGCTGACAGTTTAGAATCACATATAATATAATCTTAATATTTCAGGCAGAAGCAAGTCAGTGCTTTGTAACTGTAACACCCATGTTTATTAAATTGAATCATTTTTTTCTAAATTGTGAGAGCCTACTAGGAACAAGAAGAAGTCTTCCTTCAAGCGTGATTATGAAATGAGGCCACAGGTTGAGAAGTCATCCAAGTTATTGTAATTATTTGAGCTTTCTTGCAGAATAAAATGAGATTAGTATTGCTGTTGATTGGGTTATAACAAACATGAGGCAAATCTGCGTCTCACCTCACTGATTATAACGGCACTCAGCCTTATTTGGAAAGCAAACAGCGAAAGCAAATTGAACCTTCCAAGTTAGTTATTCAACAAGGTAACCATGGACACAGGCACTACACCAAGAGTCTAGTTATAAGATGAAGATTCCGTACAGCACCTGTATAAATGTGCATAAATGATACCTAAGTGCCAACATGCTCTTTGTGTTTGAAGACACTCACATACACATACAGAGGATTGCCTTGTGTTCGTTAAAGGTATCAGTGAAAGGTTGTGTTTAAGGTGAATATTTACATATCACCCCCCCCCCCCACCTCCCACACTCCTGACATCTTAAATGCTATACAACAGTGGACAATTGACAAACACTTCCCCTACTGTGTGAGGCAAATGTACTGGGATTCCAGTTTTCCTTTGAGACACCATTGGATCTGTAGAAGGGAAGGAACAAGCGGTATGGACATGGTGCTAACTCCATTTCTTAAGTAGACCTTGGGAGTAATGTCGTGAATCTCTGTGTCCCACAATGGGAGCGTCTCAGGGAGAGCTAGGGTTGACTGTAGACTCATTTGTTAGCTCCTGCTTCTTGACTGCAGCTGCCATAAACAACATGGGACAGATGCATGGTCAAGTCATTTCAATTTTTAATGGATCTTACCATTACTAGCATTCCAGCCTACATGGTATGAGTGTTTATAGGATGAGCATGGCACTCACAGGAATGCACACTCCATGTTCAGTACTGCACCGCATCAACTGGGAGTAAACTGCATTGCTCTCCATGGAGTATCTCATTTTAGCTTTAGGTTCTGGGCATCTTTATGCATAATTCATATACATTGGCTAATTTCAAATAGTTGGTATAGTCTGAGAAAATTACAAAGTAATATATATATATATAACACTGGATATTTAACTAAAAATATATAGAGAAAACAAATTTAGTTTGGATTCTTTTCTTCTACCATACTACATTGTCTTTAAAATGAATACTGAAACCCTCAAGGCAATGTGACTTGCTTGGGCATTTATAGTTCCTCACCTCCTTCCTGGAGGATATAAGCTGCAGATTAAGTGATTAAATGCTGTTTTGTGATTGGTTAGCAGTGTTCACTGGTATTAAGTAAAGACATATAGTGCATTCTATACAAACAGAGGGTATGTCATTAGCTGAGGATTATACTAACTACCTTGTGTCCAGTAGAGGTCTCAAATGCAAGCTATTAGTCCTATCATGTGCACATGTGCCACCTGAAACAGACAGAGCATCCCATGTGTGACATAGCATCCTATGTGTGACATACCTTCCTGTGTGTGACATAGCATCCTATGTGGGACACAGCATACTGTGTGTGACAACCATCCTATGTGTGACATACCATTCTATGTGTGGCACACCATTCTATGTGTGACATACCTTCCTATGTGTGACATACCTTCCTATGTGTGACATACCTTCCTATGTGGGACATAGTATATTATGTCCCTCTTCTCTGTGTATGACCTTCTTGTTACTATGGTTACTATTGTGTTGGTTATTTATTTTATTCCTACTTAATGCATAAACCTTTGTCTATGAAAGGATGGACCATCCAGAGACTACCCCACTATAATCAGCCACCAAACCCAGACACTATTGCATATGCCAGCAAGATTTTGCTGAAAGGACACTGATATAGCTGTCACGTGTGAGGCTAGGCCAGTGCCTGGCAAATACAGAAGTGGATCCTCATTGTCATCTATTGGATGGAACACAGGGCCCCCAATGGAGGAGCTAGAGAAAGCACCCAAGGAGCTGAAGGGGTCTGCAACCCTATAGGAGGAACAACAATATGAACTAACCAGTACCCCCAGAGCTGGTGTCTCTAGCTGCATATGTAGCAGAAGATGGCCTAGTCAGCCATCATTGGAAAAAGAGGCCCCTCGGTCTTGCAAACTTTATATGCCCCAGTACAGGGGAACGCCAGGGCCAGGAAGTGGGAGTGGGTGGGTAGGGAAGCAGGGCGGGGGGAGGGTATAGGGGACTTTCGGGATAGCATTTGAAATGTAAATGAAGAAAATATCTAATAAAAAATTGAAAAAAAACCCCTTTGTCTATATTTCAGAATTGTCTTCATGGGAAGAAGTTCATATTGAAATTCATATATCAATGTTAATTATTCACTAACTTCAAATATATGTATATATATGCATATGTGTATATATATATGTATATATGTATATATATATTTTTTTTAAGTTTTCAAAATCACAAGTAACATGTGAGAGCAGTCTAACTAATAGTCACTGGCTTTCTTTCCCTTTTGTCATGTAATGTTTATTTAATAAATTTTAAGAGAATGATGGAAAAATATTGATCAAAGGAAATGAGCTGTGGAGGCTTGGGAGAACTGGTAGTCTGTTGCACATTGGGGGACTATAGGTGCCATGCGTGGTGTAGTTCAAGAACCTAGAAGAAACTATTTTAAAATTTTTTCATCACAAGAAATGAAATACTGGAGGAGATAAATATGATTTCCATTATTTGAGTATTACACTGTATGTACGTATAATTGAAACAGTACAGGGTACTCCAAAATGTGTAAAATCTGTGTCAACTCAAACATTAAAATTAAATTTTAATGATTCTTGAATTAAATATTAACTTTATGAAACTAATACTCCTATCAGTGTAGCAAGTGGGATTAACATTATAGATAATGTTTTCATGTACCTACTTCCAAATTAGCTGTATATGAAAATTTGAGCCCACAATGCATGGCTGATTAAAACCCCGTGATAAATAGAAATGGGCTCTCATTTTCAAAATATGAAGGCATTATACGGGAAACCAAGGGTTGCTGCCAGGTTTAGCTCTTTTGCTTCCCCAATCTACCCCCCTACCTGGTGTTATTTAGTGATTCCTTCAACGGCATAGCTCTGTAACTTGGTACTGGCATTTACCAGCTTGCTAGACTCCCTGGGTATTTGGGTACTTCAAGATCTCTCTTTCTAAAAATAATAATAAGATAATAATAATAAATATGTCTAGGTAAAGTAGCCCACACCAGAGAATTGACTGTAGCTCTGATTTCTTCCAGCCTTTCACTTCATTGTTGGGAAGGTGTCTGTACTGGCTGGTTTTATGTGTCAACCTGACACAAACTGGAGTTATTACAGAGAAATAGCTTCAGTTGAGAAAATGTCTACATGAGATCCAGCTGTAAGGCATTTTTTTCAGTTAGTGATAGGGGTGGGGAGGGGCTTGTGGGTGGTGCCATCCCTGGCGGTAGACTTGGGTTCTATAAGAAAGCACTAGCTGAACAAGCCAGGGGAAGCAAGCCAGTAAGTAACATCCCTCCATGGCCTCTGCATCAGCTCCTGCTTCCTGCCCTGCTTGGGTCCCAGTTCTAACTTCCTTTGGGGATCAACAGCAATGTGGAAAGTGAAAGCTGAATAAACCCTTTCCTCCCCAACTTGCTTCTTGGTCATGATGTTTTGTGCAGGAATAGAAACCCTGACTGAGACAGCATCTCAGTTCAGTCTTGAGCATCTCTGCAGGCAGCCCATATGCTTCCTGCTTTGTCTCCATTTCATGCCATCATCCCAGGCTTCGGAGAACTCTCTTGCAATTCTCTTCACTTCCAGCAGCACAGCATGGTGCTCTCTGGTACAGGCTTAATGAGGACCATGTGCTGGTTGCCCAGCATCTCTGTGTATGCCCTCAAGAGCAATTCTATGCATGATTTTAGTCTTTTATTTTTTTTTACAGTGATGTGAAATTTGCATTTCATTCTTTAGCACATGCATTGTGGGTTTTGTATAACCACAGGTATAACACATCGTCTGTACCATTTTGTTTCAATCCCAGTCCCCGCTTCTACAAACTGGTATCCCAAGAAGGTGGACATAGCTTTTGCTGCAGCTTCATGAATCCTTGAATGTTTCACTCTGAGAAATCCAAGCCTTTATTAGGAAATGTATTAGCCATGGCACACAGAGGCTCTTTCTTTCTTCTTGTGTTCACCTCCCCTGACCCAGCACCATTTAGGATTCGATGAACCCATACACACATTGCATGGTGTTCACCAAGCAAGTTGTTGGCCTTGATCACTTTTGTGTATTTGTTTTCCTTTGAATGGGAGAGTCCTTATTCTCTCTTCTGGTCTTAATTCTCTGCATCAGGCTACTTCCCACTCAGTGGAGGTAGAAATAGGAAGACAAAGAGTAAACTATTTTAATTGTTAAATATTTAACAAGCTACAGTTGAAGCAACCCTGGATCTCAACTTCCAACTTCTATCTTCTCTTCTACTTGCTAATGTGTGTGACTTTGCTTTGCTCCCATTCTAAGTCCCTGCCCCGCTTCAGCCCAAGGGACCTTGTCTTACGCATCTTTCTTCCAAGTGTGAAGTGCATGCTAGAATGATTTGTGTGGCTAAATCTTAAGTACGCTTGCAAGCAAACAAATCAAGGGTGTACATCTTAAAGGGATCATATGAGAGGAGATTCTATTTTCAATTAAAAAAATAACAATGAGAAAGTAATGCTGCAACCCTTTAGATGCCCTCATATTTTTTTCCTAAAAGTCATTTGTTCTCCAAACTAACTATGAATGAAAATATGATCATAGTTTTCTACTTGAAATTGGAAATTATGGTTGAGGGTTTCATTAAATATGCCAAACCACAGAATACAAACACACTCACAAAGCTATGACCACTTTTGTCAGTTAATAGGGTAGGAATGGAGCAAATGGTCTCCTGCCTTTTTTTAAGCTCACTTTAAACACAGAGAAGGATGTTAGTGGCCTTAATAAAGTGGATAGGTGAAACACTAGAAAGTGTTATTTTGAAATGCAACAGGAGATAGTCTGTGCTAGCACAAAGTTGATCATCACTTTTATGCATCTGCAATCTATATACAGTCTATATGCATCACCATATTCTTAATAACAAGCCTCATTCCTGAAGTTAACCCACATAAGGCAGCATGCTCATATTTGGTGATTTACTACAGAGGATGCTGTTGGACTCTCAATCCTTATTACAAGGTGGAGGTCTACAGAAAAAGCACTCAAGAGCCAAAATTCAAGTTGCACAGCCCTTCTGCCCCCTTGCCTGTGGTTTCATATCATTCTGCCTAGCCTTACTGCCATTGATATTCGATATTCACTTTCCATATTTCTATTTGTTTTCCAGAAGCCATTGATCCTTCCCCTCTCCTGAGTGAGAAGATCAATTTTGTGTGTTTTTAGTTGTTATCTTAACCTTAAATGGCTGAGCCATCTCTCCATCTCAGAAGATCACATTTTTTTCAAAGACCAAATTTTAAAGACAAAAATCCCGAGGTGTCTGATTCTCTGCACATTGTCTAGTTGTGGGTCTTTGTATTTGTTCCCATTTACTGCTGGAGAAGTTTCTTTGGTGATGGCTGAGCAGGACACTGATCTAAGCATATTGCAGAATGTCATTAGGAGGTGTTTTATCACCGTGTTCGTTTAGCAGAATAAAAGTATTTGGTTTTCCCCTAGGTCCATGGCTATTTTAGTCTCAGGTTTTGACCACTGTCTTAGGGTTTTACTGCTATGAACAGACACCATGACCAAGGCCACTCTTATGAAGGACGACATTTAACTATAGCTGGCTTACAGGTTCAGGGATTCAGTCCATTATCATCAAGGTAGGAGCATAGCATCATCCAGCCAGATATGAGACTGAAGGAGCTAGGAGTCCTACATCTTTACTCAAAGGTAGACAGGAGAAGACTGACTCTTCTACATCGGGTGGAGCTTCGAAGCCACCCCCACAGTGACAGACACACTTCCTCCAAAAAGGTCACACCTATTCCAACAAGGCCATACCTCCAAATAGCCCCACTCCCTGGGCCAAGCGTATTCAAAACACCACAGCCACCCAGACAGTGCCTGACATGGGTTCCATCTTGTGGAATAGACCTTAAATCCTATTAGATAGCGCTTGGATATTCTCACAACTGTTGTGCCACTACTGCACCAGATAATCTTGCAGCTACACCGTCATTGTAGACTGAAGATTTTCTAGCTAGGTTAATGTTTGTTTATCTCCTCTGATAGCATGCAGATGGTACCTTCCAATATCATTAACACAAGTCGGTAGGGGTAAAGGTCCTACTTAGGTACCACTTCTCCGTGTTTGCTGACTTGCTATGTAAGTCTTGTCTTCAGCAATATGGTCTTACCATCAATTTGTAGAGGGGAACCAGTAGCCTTGAAAATAGCCTGGGTTTAGGGAGGTTTCCATGAGACCTTTTCCATGAGGCTGGCCTGGATGGAGCAGCCAAAGAATTACAACTCTGTGAGGGAAGGCTGGAGCAAGGCCATTGCCCAGGAACTGGCTACGGTCAGGCTTGCACACCCAGCTAGTTAGTCCAAGTCAAGATCCAGCAAGGACAGCTTTGGAAGAGAAAACTCTTCCCTGGACTGTTACAGCTCAGTAAGACAGGCGCTCTCAGACGATATCTGTTGAAATAACTCGTGCACTTTATTCCCTGTGGATAGGACCTTGTAAACATTTGGAGGTGGGTTGGGATCTAGAGGCAGATGTTTTCTATGACCTTGGTCTGAGATGTTAGGGATGACTCCTCTGCATGTGGAAGGGCTTCAGCTGTTATCCCTACATGACTTATTGCCACTGTCCTCTCAATAGGGTGTCCTGATCATGTGTTCCACGACAGGAACCTGGTTGGGAGTAGATTTAAATGCCTACCATTCTCAATTATGAGAATTGCTGAGGTTCCTGAATCCACTCGACCTTATCAAGTTTTCTGTCTGGTGGCACAATCCACTGTCCACTACCCCACACCTTGTCTCTTCCTTTCTATGGTAATTCGATATCGATTTCTTTCATTTATGTATATATCTTAATAAGGTTTTACTATAGTAGGTTTCATACAACCCTTCAAATGATCCTTAGTTTTAGCAATCCATTTCTGAATTCACTCCTTTATCCTCTCTCTCTCTCTCGCTCTCTCTCTCTGTTTAATCCTTCCATTCCCTTCCCTATACATCCATAAGTATCTGTTCTATTTCTCCGTCTTTGATAAATCCTTCCCATCCCCCTAATCCCTTCCTTTATACATAATCTCTGTGGTTACAGAGATTGTAGCCTGCTTATTGAATACTAAAGCACGTGGGCTTAAAGGGACAACTATAGGATGGATGGAAATGCCTCTCAAATGTAAAAGGCTTCTTGGTAATTCGGCCACAGAAATCGAGCATGGAGACTGAACAAAAACTGAACAAAAACATGAATATGGACCCTAGGATAATAGCAATTAAATTGAATTTGGACAGAAGAGAATCCAAGTAGACCTCTTGACAAGCTGAAAGGTGAACAGTTAAAAGTAGAAAGACATTTATCTGAATTGCTTGACAAAGGAGTCTGAAGCCCATGTAGCTCCAAGCTGACCTCGATGAGGTCGATGGCAGATGCTGGTAGAGTGTTTTCTCCTCTGTTAAACACTTTGACAACTTTAAACATAATAGAAGGCCCATCGCTGGTGTTTCTTTCTTCCAGTTCCCCACTGGCATGCATTTGAGTACATATTCTTTTAGAGTGTAATTGCCAAGGGTACGTATTTCTCCCTTTATAAAACAAACTAACGCTAAGGCATCCTACCAACTGTGGTTTCTTCTTACCCACCCACCTCCTGAGAGAGGTCTGAAACACAAACAGACCCTAGAAGGATACCTGCTTCCCAGCATTTGTGAGTAACTGGAGGAGCGACTGACAGCTGTTGAGCCTTTTCAAAGCCCGGAAGTTCATAATCATGAAAGGATTTTTTTTTCCTTCCTCCCTTTGACTTGTCTGTGGCTCTCTGCCAAATAAACACAGTTGTGGATCCTTTTGGCAAAAGTTGTAAATATGCCTTAAGAATAAAGGGGGCAATTTAGCTGAAATTTTCAAAAGAAAATTGACTCCCTAAATAGAGGGCCCACTAAGTGTTCTTCTTTAGATTCTTTAGAGAAAAAAAAAATTAAGTCTCCTGCTTTGTAACGTGCAGAGAATATAATCAAAGCTCAGCCTCCGGAGAAAGCAGAAAGGCTCTCGAGCTTCGGTCCCTCTCCTGCCAGCAACCCCAAGGACCAGCTGTTGGCAGGATCCACGGCTGAGGGTGTTCACTAAGAGGTCTACAGCTTTCAGACGAAATGCTTTGGAGTTGTTCCTCCTAACTTTTGTCTTCTAAGCAAAGCCTCTCAGGCAATAAAACCCAGCATACCATGGGTCTCCACCTGTGAGTTGTAACACTTTGGGAGTCGAAAGACTCTTCCACAGAGGCCAGCTAAGACCGTTGGAGAACTCGGAGAGTTGTATTATGATTGATAACAGTAGCACAATTACAATCCTGAAGTAACAACATAAAAGATAATTTATGGCTAGCGTTTACCACAACGGGAGAAACTGCATTCAAGGGTCTCTGCGTTAGCAAGGTTGAGAACCACTGCCGCATACACTAGGGAAACGACCTCACAGAGCTAGGGTACCACATCCATGGGCAACACTGAGCAGTCCGCTCCCTTCCTCATCCACGGGCAACACTGAGCAGTCCGCTCCCTTCCTCATCCACGGGCAACACTGAGCAGTCTGCTCCCTGTGCTCTCTGCATCTCTGAAGAAGACAGACAAAAGCATCAGCAAGTTCTGGCCACGCCATAGGCAGACGATGTTCTTCATGTTTGCCCAAAGCTGAACTGGTGAAATGTTCTCTCGGGGATTTCTCTCCATTGTGCAAAAACTCTCTTAGAGCCACTTGCCATGACTTTGCTTGGTGATCTTGACTGTTTGAATAAAGTGACAACACAGTATAGGTTTCCTTATAAAGTAATTCAATGTGGCCAATAACCTGACTACTAATAGATCAATCCTACAAAGAAAAAAAAAAAGAAAGAAAGAAAGAAAGAAAGAGAAAAAAAGAAAGAAAAAGAAAAAAGATTCTAGATTTTCTCACACCTACATTATTTTGCTTACATTCAACCATATGAAATAAATGCCTTCCATTAAGGCCTCATTTATCATCCTTTATGAATGACTGAGTCATTGATTTTCGCAACACTCCTTCAGAAATGCACTCCCTCAAAATAAATATCGAATTATATCATTTTTACCAAGAGAAAAACGATATCTGGATAGATTCATAATAAACCACAAGAAACTTCAATTTGTATTCTACAGTTTAGTGATATGTAACTACTGAGCCTCAAGTTTTTCTACCTGTCCAAAGAAGAAACTGTTGATAATATTTATTTAAGTTAAATAATAGACAAAGTGTTATAATAGTGTCATACGACATATATTTTTCAAGTAAATGTTATAACTTAATAGCCCTGCATGGCTTCTAGACTCCACACCTGGTTGAAAGATGTCTGGCCTGTGACTGAGATGACTTCACACTGGGAGTGAAACCTACTTATAGGTCTGTTTGTGGGCAGTTTGATGCCTGAAAACATCTACACAGAGTTATCTGGAAGGCTAGTGGAAACAGAGTTGAGGAAAGTGTAGTTCATCGATGCTGGAGCAGCACCATTACCACTTAGGTGCCAGCCAGAGCCTGTAAGCAGGCGTGCTGCCCAGCAAATACTTACTGTGCATCTAGTTCTTATCAGAGATGAGAACGGGAAGGCCATTAGCGCCGAGCCTTGGGCCCACAAGGTAAAAATAACATTTTTTAAGTAAGACACTCTCAAATGAAGATAGATGTTAGAAAGAAGTGTGTGGAAATCTGATTAAAACAAATATATCGGGATCCCAGAAGCCTGCCCTGGAGGCAGAGAAAAGCATCACTCCATTGTCCCAGGGGAAGAATTACCAGCAAGAGATGTGCCTTTCTTCCTGTGAAGCACTAGTAGATATGAGCTGACCTTTAAATCACTCTGTACAAGTGTGGCTGACAAACAGGGTGTGCATATTCAGTGTGGGTGTGGTATGGGGCAACCTGATCAGTTTAGAAATACATATGAGACTGTCACCATACTTATATCAAAAGCATCTACAACATCGAGATTAAAGTGTCACCTAACTTTACCCAAGGTGAAAGGCTTACACACTGAAAATTTTAAAATGCCAGTTTTAAAAAAAAGAAAATAGATACAAACTATGTATGATGCAGGATCTTGCCAATCACAAGCTGATGGGTTTTATTTAAAGTTCAATAAAGATATCTTAAATGTTTCAAAGACAGGACTGGCATTTAAGAAAAGGCTGGCATAATCTAACAAATGATTTTTTAAAAAGATTTTAAAGATGTTTTAATTATTCATAATTATGTGTATGTTTTTGAGGAAGAGTATGCATATCAACATAGAAGCCCATGGAGGTCAGAGGCCTTGGATCCCTTCGATTCCTTAGAGCTGGAGTTACAGACAGTTGTGAGCAGCTTGATGTGGGTGCTGGGACCCAAACTTAGATCCCCTAAAGAGCTGCAAGGTGATTTAACCCATAGCTTCTGTGTTCCAATATTAGGTCGAGGTTTGACAGATGGATTCATGGTCAAGCACACTTGCTTGCTCTTGAAGAGGACTTGGGTTCAATTCCCATCATTCACATAGTGGCTTCCAACCATCTACAACTCCAGTTTCAGAGGGTTTAACACCTATGGTGCCCTTACATACATGCAAGTAGAATACACATAAAATAAACATATAAATCAATAACTTTAAAATGCCATAAACATTACTTTGGCTTCTATTCTGATAATGGTTTGATAAGGATATAGAAAAAGGTAGCAATAGATGGTTCTGTTAATCCAGATGAAAGTACCGGTTATTGGTTAGTTGGTAGGGAAACTTTTTTTGAAATAGAGCAGACATTTCAAATAGGTAGTCTAGTTGAAGAATCAGTGTAATCAAAGAGATTGTTTCCTTTTTATAAAGGTTAATATGACCCAATGCAAAGTAACCTGGGAAGGGAGTCTCATCGAGGAATTATCCAGATTGCATTGGCCTGTGGGCATGAGAATTTATCTTGATTGCCTTAGTCATGCTTCATTGACCTGCCACCGTGGGTGAAACCATCCCCTGAGCAGTGGATCCTGTGTTTTATAAAAGGGGAGATGGTGAGCTAAGGGCTACTGTGTGTCCATCCATGTCTGCTCTTGATGTGTTGTTGCCTTGTCTTCCCCACAGAGATGGACTACATATAACCTGGAACTAATAACCCTTTCTGCATTAGGCTGCCTTTGACAGGGTTTTACTGACACAGCAACTGAAATGAAACTAAGATCCCCCTTTAAGAATCTGAGCTGCTGGATGGAGCACACATCACCTATTAAGGTTAGGACTATGGAGAAGGAGAACAGTGTGGCAAAACCAGGATGTTAATTAAGCATTAGGGCATATTGAGTTTGAGATACTGTATTCATGTACAGATGCCGGACAGGGCATTGTTTTGGTACAGAGAGGAATCCGTTCTGGATGAGCAACCCCTAGACAGACTCAATGGCATTTTACAAAGAAATGGTCAGAGACAAACCTTCTTCAAAAAATGTACTTCCAACAAACTAGAGGTGTACTTGAACCACTGACAAGACATCTATGGATATGTTAAAGGGAAGATAGGAGAGGGGAAGGTATATCAGACAGCATTCCATTATTTGACTATTGTTAAGCTCAATTCAGTTCCAGGCTCGCAGAATATTTGTGGAAGAGGTGAAATGAATTTTAGGAAAAGAAACTCCATGCTGTGTGTATAATAGGAACCATGGCTCCTCAAACATGGGATTTGAGCTGCACACAGAGTTAAAGGTCACAAAAGGCCAAATACAGTCAAGTGGCTTGGATTTTTAAAAGGGACCTTGGATTAAATTCATTTAGATCTCTTATTCCCATGTTCTGTGGTCTCCCCTTCCTTGGACATCTTAAAAGAATAGATGGTTCCCTCTCACTTTCCGAGTATTTCTCAAGCTGCTGAGAACTGACTTGAGAGTGCAGTGTGGTGACTGACCTCATCCAGTTGGCCCCTGCGCCCTTATCCTCTCCATAGTGTTTGGTTTCTGTGCTACTGTCCCACTGTACCCTGCTGTCCTAACACCACACTGCCCTTCTAATCTTAGGACAGCTATTCACAGACTCAGCCTTGTGTCTCCTGGGCTGCAGAGAGCTGCCCTTGTAGCTCTGTGCTGTGAGCGGGCAGCCACCAAGGCTGGAGGAAGCCTTGGGGTTTATGCCTTCACCATCCTCCTAGGGGCTGGATGATGCTAGCCCTGTACTTGGATTATTGTTACTGTGTTACTGTGGAATAGTAACCCTTAGTTCTCTGTCTTTCTTGTTTGAGCTTCAAGCTTTAACACAATCCTTTCGGTACTGTATCATCCAGGAATCTCCCAATCTCCAATCCATGAAGAGTTGCCATTCTTATTTTGAAGCATGGCTGTGAATCTTTTCCAGTATATAGTTTTCTTACACACTCAGGTTTTGAAGCTTGAGGATCTGTGTGGAAAATTGCAGGCTGGTCTCCAGTCGAGCTGAAGTCTGGACCCTGATGGTCATAATTCACCCTTATGACATGGTAGGCATTTCCCTTATGCTCCCAGAACTCTGGCCCCTGCCTACGTTACTGCCCCCCACAACTCCCACAAGAGAAGCATGGTCAGTAGTCACATAGACAATGGCATAAGCTTCTGACCTTCAGGGTAAACTCCTCCCCAGTTACCTAGCAACAGTAAAGACCATAAAAAGGGGTGTTCAGCCCCACCTCGCCCTCTTACTGCTTACTCTCTTGTCTCCCTCTTACCCCTCACTCTCATGCTCTCTCTCCTCTCTCCTTTCCCTTTATCCTCTCCTCCTCTCCTCTCTCCCTCTTTCTCTCTAGCCTTCTCTCTCTCTCCCTCCCTCCTTCCCTCCATCCCTCCCTTCTCTCTTTCTCCCTGCATTTCTATAATAAAGCTCTTAAACCATAGATAGTCTCTGCTCCATCAAGATCTGATGCGCACTCTGGTCAGTGTTGGGAACCTCTGCCCTCATCCCTCTCTCCTATAACCCTGGGGCTTTAGCAAGGTAGCTCCAGGGTTCCCAGGCAGGGCTGCCCCTTGGCCACTCCCCTAAAGAGTAGGATATAGGAATGCCCACCCAGGGATGAGTGGATAGGTAGTTAACAGCCTTCCCACGCCTGACTGACCAGAGAATAAGTGGAACTCTGGCGGGGCATGGGCCTTTTTTCCCTTCCCCCACTTCCCCCGCCCCCCCCCCCTTTTTTTTGTTCCCAACAGATCTATGTGACTCTCAAGTCACAAACATCTTTTTTCCTTCTGGATTTAGTTGTCCCCCACTTTATAATTCCCTCTGTGAGGCACATGTTTAGTCAGTGCCTTGTATTTTAGAATCGAAGCAAGGAGCTTGTCTTGTCAAGTTCAGCAGGGGCAGCTCCAGTGGTAGCAAAGCGTGGGAACTGAAAGACCGAAGCAATCCTAGAACACGTGTGTAAGAGGCAAAGATGCTGGAATGTTGAGGCTAAGGTCTTTCTTGAATATGAGATGTTGCTATTAAATATGAGTTGCTCAAGGTTAAGAATAAGAGATTCCAGAATTAACTGAGGTATGTAAGCCTTTCACTCTTTTGAAAATATCATACATAAAAACATCACCATGAACTTATGTGAGCCTTTCATGTTATAACTTCATGCACTGGGTAGTTAGAGATCAAATTTGCAAGTTGCAGTCTCATTCTTAAAAGTATCTGAGATTATAGAAATCCCATACAATGGTATTAAGTTTACATCTTGTAAATTTTTCATTTCTCATATCCACACTCAATTCAGCTTTGGACTTGAAAAACTTTTTAAATGGCTTTCATGTCTCCAGTGAAACAATGCTGCTTTTCATTCAGTGAGTTGAAAACCACAATGATACAGTTAAGTCAGGAAACAAACTTTTTTTTTTTTCAACACAGAGAGCAAGAAACAAATGGAACCCTGTCTCTTGTTAGGTGCTCACAGTGTAAATGTGGGCACAGGGTGGTGTGACTGGTTCCAGGGAGTGCCAGTTCACCAGGGAGAACCACACAGAATTTTAAACAATGTCAAAAGTAAGAACAAATGTGATGGTTGCAGGGACCAACTGGTCAGCTAGGTTGATGAGCTGCAGATGGGTCTGTCTAACTGGGATCTGGGTTGGAATAAGCAGGGAGGGAGATGGACCAAATAAGGAAAGGCCTTTTGTGTCAGATGAGAAATTTGGATTTTATACCTTAATTTGTAGGAAGATAATCCATGTCAGAAAATAATTGATGGTATTCCAAAGAAAGCTCCGCCTTTTTTGTAGCCAAAGTTGAAAGGACAAAAACCAAAGAAGACAAACATATCAGGGGCCACTTTTAGAATCAATATGTGATGCATACAGCATTGAGATGAACATAATGGGAACAGAAAGAGGTGGGCTAAATTAAATGAATAGATGACTGTTAAAAATAAGAAAACAATTATTTATATGGGCAACCAACTTTTCCCCTTACATGATAGCTAGTTATGAGCCATTTTTTCTCTATAGGCAACTGCTAACCTCAGTCATTCCGACAAAGCTGATATTCAATGTGATTTGTCTCCTTTGATGAATGTTCAGGGAGTCAGGACATCACATGTCAAAACTGATGAATGAGACAAGAACGGGGCATGGTCTCCTTTGTCACTCTGCAGCTGCCAGCGTCTGGTACCAGTTCACCACAGGGATGTGTGCCTGTTGTCCCAAGACTCCTCTGTTCCCATCCACATAACTTCCAGCACCAAGTGAGCTATTTGCAGGCTGGTCAGCTTGAGCAGGAAGCTAACGAGGCCTTTTTCATTTGGTTGTTTTCACCCCTGAAGGCTTCCTATGGCTTTCCATAGGAAAGCATGAAGCTGACCAATTCTCCAAATGCATTTAGCAAAAGATCTGTGAAACAGAAAAGATCTTGGGACTACAGGGACGTGAACTTCTAGAATCCCCCAAATGTTCATTACCTCATGCATGGAAGGAGGGTATGTGGGATAAGGAGCCCTTTTCTTTCTTTCTTTCTTCTTTCTCTTCTGTTTTTTTTTTTTTTTTTTAATGAAAGGATTTACTTCTGAACAATAGAGCGGCTGTTATCTTTAAATTCAATACACAGGGAAGCATTCAAGCCCCATCTTCTGCTTTTGTGAAGGGAAGAATGGGAAGCCTCAGAGGACTGCCCTTGCTGAAGTACAAACTTTTCCTCTCTAAAAGAATTATGCTTACCCAAGGAAGAAGGACGCGGTGCTGGAGAAACCTGGGAAGGACAGAGCTGCAAGGCAAACAGCATCACAATAGGCGTCAGGTCTACCTACTGTGTGCTCATTAACTGTGAGTGGAAGCTCCAAACCGTCTTGAATGGTTACTTTAATTGAGAATCTTGGAACAGCTAGATGAATTCTAATTACAACAGGCCTGCACCTATTGCATTTCACTGCTGAACCATTCTTCCTCCTAGAGTTGGTCCCTGTAGGAAGCCATATTCTTGAAGATTAAATTGATTTTGTTTTCTTGGAAAGCAAACCAATTCTTCGAAGCTGTACTTTCAGCACACAGCAGTGGACTGGGAGATTTCCTCCTTCATCGCGCTTCTGCAATTGTTAGAACCTGGTAATGTTCCCAAGGCCTCGGCCTTCATCTGCTGCCAACATCCGCCTTGTTTATGGCTTCAACCAAAATTTTCACTGAGGTTTGACGTCTCTCCTCGAATACAGCCTTCACCTCCTCCTGTGGAGATTACTCCAGGACCTAATAGACCCAGCATTAGAAAACATTTTCTGATGTTGCAGTTGGCTTTTGCTGTGCTGACTTTCATCCAGTTTTGTTCGGTTGCCTGTTACAGAAGTGATTTGCAGAGAGTGAGCTGAAGCCCCAAGAGCTCAGAAAGAGGGACTTCCTGGGGTGCTGGACCAGTGCCTTGCCAAGCTGAAAATGCCTGTTCCTTTAGGTCTCTCTCTCTCTCTCTCTCTCTCTCTCTCTCTCTCTCTCTCTCCTTGCCAAGCTGAAAATGCCTGTTCCTTTAGGCCCCTCTCTCTCTCTCTCTCTCTCTCTCTCTCTCTCTGAGTTGCCTACATCTGTGTGCTCATTTATACATTTGTGTGTGGCAGAGAGGGGAAGAGAGACAGAAAGACGAGTTTCCTTGTGTGTAATGCACACCTTGTATTTTTCATCGTGGTTTTGGGTGTGTGGTGGGTTGTCCCCTCTATAAACATGCTTGCTTTTCCTAACCTTTTCCACACAAACCTTCCTGTCCTAGAGCATTCTTTGGCTCAGTAGAAAAGGGAGATGAGTAGAAGACTCTTTCTACATCACAATGCATCACACACATTCTTTTGTTTTTAAAAATAGTGTCCCTGGTGTCTCCATTAAGGCTCACCTAAAGGAGTTTTTTTGAGAGGGAGGGGTGGGTATGATCTTTGCAAAACATCTTTACACCATGTAAGCTACAAAGAGTTAGCACTTACTAGTCCATGGAAGGACACAAATAATAACTACCCAGTTCACTTAGAAAACACCTATCTTTTCAAACGAAGCAGAGACATAAGATCATAGCGTTTTCTGATTCTATCATCTGTGTTGTGTGTGTGGGGGGTGTCCTCGAATCACCCCTCAAGGGCTTTCAGAATATTCTAGAACTCCTCATCTAGAACCTCTCACATGTGATTTCAGAATTCCTAATGTTAGCACTCTGTCTAAACACCACCCCCATAGTTACCTGGCAACAGCTAGGTATGTTCCACTCCACAGTTCCCTGGCAAAAGCTAGGGAGGTGACCCTACTATAAAAGGGGCTGCTTGCCCCCTCCTCCCTCTCTTGTTCCTTTCTTGTTCTCTTGGGCTCTTGCTCTTCCCTTGTTCCTGCTCTATCCTCCCTTCCCCATTCTCTTCCCCCTTCTCTCCATGTGCTCATGGCCAGCCTCTACTTCTCTACTCTCTCCATCTCTCTGCCTTTCTCTGCTTCTACTACCCTCTTAACTCCCCTCCCCATGCCCTGAATAAATTCTATTCTATACTCTACCATTGTGTGGCTGGTCCCTGGGGGAAAGGGATACCGTGGCATGGGCCTGCTAAGATATCCCCTTCCCCCATACCTCACCTCACCTCCATAGACCATAACCCCTTTCTCTTTCTCTTTTTATGAACACATCACCTATAAAATGCAGTGCTTTCCTTCCTTTCCTGTCTTCTGAACTCTATCTTCTGATGTCCATTCTCATTCCTTCTGCTTGTTTCTAAGCTGCTTGCATCCACAGCTCGACTCAGATCACTGAATACAAACACACTGAGTTCTAACAGTTACCTCAGGGAGGGAGGGGACCTTTGCCTAATGGAACTACCCACCTCATAAGGACCGAGACTCCGTCATTGTGTTCTCATTTGTTCTCTGGTATATTTTTCCTCTTTTTCTTTGGAGACAGGATTTCTCTATGTAGCCCTGGATGTCCTGGAACTCACTATGTGGACCAGGCTGGCCTGGAACTCATGGAGATTCTACTGCCTCTGCCATCTTAGTGCTGGAATTAAAGATGTGTGGCACCATGGCTGGATCTCTATGATACTTTAAAATCAATGGCTATGTCCCAGGTTGTAGGCCTAAAATAGTCTGAGCTGGCAATTCTGTTCAACTACTTCAAACAAAGGCAGAAAGAACATTTGTAGCCAATCCCAACTTTCATGAGCATCATTCCTCCGACCGAAGGCATTGGGCACACTCTCCCTAAGCCTGCTTACCTCTCCTTACCTTTGTTCACAGAGGTAACCACTGGGTTTTGTGTTCATAATCATCTTTGTCTTTTTTTTTTTTGTCTTGTCCTGTCTGTGACTCTCAGCAATATACTCTTTGCCTTTCTACACATACAAGCACGCTGAATGTATGTATCTGCCACCTCTTTATTTCCAACCCCCAAATTGGGAACCCACTTCCTAGTTTATCACAGTGATTATAGCTGTCACCAGTATTCAGTACTGTGTGCATTCCTGGAAAAGGCAGTTTAAGTATGCACCCAGCAGGCATCATAGAGACCTCTGAATATCCCCTTTGGAATAGACTGATAACATGTAGGGAGAGACAGAGGAAACACGAAGGATGTGGTTTACCAGGCAGCAAGTACCAGAGCCGTTCTTACTCACCAACACGGGTTGACCCAGCACACTGCACTTGCAGAGAACTGTCACCTCCAGACTTAATGTTCCCTGGTCAGTCTGAATGACATCACACTGTGATCTAAAATCTTCATCCCCTTGGTAACAGATGATGCCTGGCATTTTCCTAAGTGTTGATTGGGTCTGTTCTGTTTCCTTCACCTTATAATCTCACACTAAGTCTTTTGTGCTTGTCTATTATTTTTTTCACCTAAAGATTTCGTGAGTTTTTTCTTTACAATTGTTGTACAAAATTAACATATATTGCCTATATAAAATAATGGATTTCGTTATGGTATGTTCACACATACATATATATTTTCATATCTAATACTTTGGTAACTTTCATTAGGTAATTGACATGTTTAAGAAATATTTTCTGATTCATGAAATTGTATTTCTTATGATATTTATGATAAACAGAAGTTTTCAGTTTTTGTTTTGGTGTGTTTTTAGGTTTTTGTTTTTCTGAGTCAGGGTCTCTATAATCCTGATTGCCCTGGAATGTACTATGTTGATCACGATGGCCTAGAACTCACAGAGCTCTGCCAAGCTCTGCCTCCCGAGTGCTGGGATTAAAGGTGTGTGTCATCACACCTGGCAGAGGAGCTTCATTTAATATAATAACACATATTGGAAAATTCTTTACAGCTCATGAGTCTAGTTTAAGAAATTCTTACCACACAAATAAAAAACGTGGTACCTATTTGTATTCTAATTTTTAAAGATAATTTCACCTTTTATGTTAGACTTTAATGTACACAGCGTTGACTTGCATTAGAGTTGGAAGCTGGGAGCCAAGTGGACTTATTTGTACTGTTTGTCATAGGCTTTCAGGACCGCTGCCTGAAAGTCAGCATTTTGCCTGATGTGTAAAAACAACTCCATCATAAATCACATTTCCACACATAGGCGTCTGTCCCTGGTCACTGAAGTTGCCTTGTAGCTTTAGAAGTAACAGCAGCTACCTGGGTCATCATCCACCTTTTCCTGACAAGCATGTCTCTATCCTGAGTCTTCTGCAAACTCATATAACTTGCTGAGTTAGCATTGCTAGCTTGCAGCAACCAGTATTCAGGAGATGTTGAATCTATACAATGACCTGAACAGAATAATGTATCCTTGCCATGGGATGCTTCAATTTTGCACACAAGCTCTTCATCTTTCAATGACCTTGCTTGTGCTTGCCCATAGAGCTCATGCATTTCTTCATAAGGCACTTATACATCTTTAATTAGCTGCGTTCCTATGCACTACACAGTTTTCTTCAGTATTACCCAGGAGCTAAGGACACAGATTTTCATTTGTACTTGATGTACTTGATGTACCTGGGAAAGTAATTTGACCCTCTGTGCCTCAGTTTTCTCATATGTAAAATGGGGATCCACATATGCCACACCCTTAGAATTGCTGTAAGTATTCAACATATTAAGATAGAGAAGCAGTAATCATAGAGTGAATATAGTAAAATATTACATACTAACACTACATTTCAAAATTTGTAAGTATATTGTGACTAACACAAATGAAAATCACTTTGCCATCAGGATGGACGCCCAGAACAGTTCATAGATGGTTAGTTCACAGCCTAGCATGGTTTATATGGCAAACAACTACAATTCCAGAACTCAGGAGGGGAGGTGGGAAGATCAGGAGTTTGATGCCAATTTAAACAATGGAAAGGGCTCCTGTCGAAAGGAAGGAAGGAAGGAAGGAAGGAAGGAAGGAAGGAAGGAAGGAAGGAAGGAAGGAAGTAAGTCACACAAATTCTGTTTGAAAGTAACATAGGTAGTTGATGTGATTGGTGATAATATTCAATAGCTGTGACTCAGATCAAACTTATTAGTCATACTGTTCAAACTCTGATTGATATATCTGTTAGCTACCATTACAGCATAGCTCTGTGAGATTCTGCCTCTGAAGTTTTATTTTCTACACTTTGAAATCATGGTTTCCGGTGTGCCGAAGTCCAGAAAATATATATATATGTGTGTGTGTGTGTGTGTGTGTGTGTGTGTATGTGTGGGTGGGTATGTCATATATATCGTATATATGATAGATATCATATCTGATATTATTTATGACAATATATGATAAGATATGTCTAGTGGTACTTCTTGTTCAAAAGTCAACTTTGTTCGATAAGATAGCTACAGTCCAGATTTATCTTCATATCCTGTGGCTGGTTTTTGCCTTAAATGTTTCCCATCTGTGTGGTAAAGATATGTTTCTTTTGCTTTCCTCTTGCTTGTGTTGATTTCTTGTGCCCTTTAGTTGAGCTGGCATATTTTTCTGTCAGTAGTTTGTATTTCTGTGTTGTCTAGGCAGCATAACTACTTACATTTGGATTTAAAGTATTAGGATTTCCTTTATATTGGCTTCGTATTTTTTCCTTTTCTGTGTCTTTATTTCCTCCTTCCTATCTGTTTGTGAATGGATTATCTTTCTCATACTAATTTTTTGCAAAGAGAAAACTATGTATGCTACTTCTATTCTTTTAGCAGTGTATTAGAAATTTTAATTGGCTCGCTATAATCAATTATTATCCTTTCTTTAAGCAATACAGGAAATCAGAAACATTTAAATTGCCTTCTCCTGTATACTACCTTTACAGATATTTAGATTTTGTTCTGTATCTCTTTTAACCCTTTAAGCCACCGTGCACTTTGACCTATCACCCTATATGTGATCAGTTTTCCTTTTTCAGTATTTCTTCTTGAGTCTCTTACCGTCCATATGAGTTTAACTTCTGAACTCAAAGCTCAAATTTTAGATATTTATTGGTCACAGTCTTCTCTTACCAATATTCTTTTTACTTGATTTTTGGTTTTTCATTTTGTTTTGTTAAAAAAAAAATCCCTATTTTATCCTTGTTCTGGAAGATGTTCTTGCTAGGAGCAGACACTAGGTAGGCAAGTTTTACAGCAGTACTTTAAAGAAACTTCTGGACTCTCTCTCTCTGACCTATCAGGTGCTGTGTGCAAGAGTCCCCAGCGAGTAGGTGCTACTCTTCAGACTCTCACACTCTAAGCCTTCTCTTGCTTTCAAGTTCCCTGGCTTCCATCCCATGTCTTTATATACATTCTGAGCCACTTTTGTCAAGCAGGTCTTATAGTTCAGTA